>NC_045440.1:87024640-87057206 GCF_002776525.5 Piliocolobus tephrosceles
GATTTTCTAGTTGATTTGAGTAGAGGTGTTTATAGTATTCTCTGATGGTAGTTTGTATTTCTGTGGGGTCGGTGGTGATATCCCCTTTATCATTTTTTATTGCATATATTTGATTCCTCTCTCTTTTCTTCTTTATTAGTCTTGCTAGCGGTCTGTCAATTTCGTTGATCTTTTCAAAAAACCAACTCCTGGATTCATTGATTTTTTGGAGGGTTTTTTGTGTCTCTATCTCCTTCAGTTCTGCTCTGATCTTAGTTATTTCTTGCCTTCTGCTAGCTTTTGAATGTGTTTGCTCTTGCCTCTCTAGTTCTTTTAATTGTGATGTTAGAGTGTCAATTTTAGATCTTTCCTGCTTTCTCTTGTGGGCACTTAGTGCTATAAATTTCCCTCTACATACTGCTTTAAATGTGTCCCAGAGATTCTGGTATGTTGTATCTTTGTTCTCATTGGATTCAAAGAACATCTTTATTTCTGCTTTCATTTCGTTATGTACCCAGTAGTCATTCAGGAGCAGGTTGTTCAGTTTCCATGTAGTTGAGCGGTTTTGATTGAATTTCTTAGTCCTGAGTTCTAGTTTGATTGCACTGTGGTCAGAGAGACAGTTTGTTATAATTTCTGTTCTTTTACATTTGCTGAGGAGTGCTTTACTTCCAATTATGTGGTCAATTTTGGAATAAGTGTGATGTGGTGCTGAGAAGAATGTATATTCTGTTGACTTGGGGTGGAGAGTTCTATAGATGTCTATTAGGTCCGCTTGGTGCAGAGATGAGTTCAATTCCTGGATATCCTTGTTAACTTTCTGTCTCGTTGATCTGTCTAATGTTGACAGTGGAGTGTTGAAGTCTCCCATTATTATTGTATGGGAGTCTAAGTCTCTTTGTAAGTCTCTAAGGACTTGCTTTATGAATCTGGGTGCTCCTGTATTAGGTGCATATATATTTAGGATAGTTAGCTCTTCCTGTTGGATTGATCCCTTTACCATTATGTAATGGCCTTCTTTGTCTCTTTTGATCTTTGATGGTTTAAAGTCTGTTTTATCAGAGACTAGGATTGCAACCCCTGCTTTTTTTTGTTCTCCATTTGCTTGGTAGATCTTCCTCCATCCTTTTATTTTGAGCCTATGTATGTCTCTGCATGTGAGATGGGTCTCCTGAAGACAGCAGACTGATGGGTCTTGACTCTTTATCCAGTTTGCCAGTCTGTGTCTTTTAATTGGAGCATTTAGTCCATTTACATTTAAGGTTAATATTGTTATGTGTGATCTTGATCCTGCCATTATGATATTAACTGGTTATTTTGCTCATTAGTTGATGCAGTTTCTTCCTAGGCTCGATGGTCTTTACATTTTGGCATGTTTTTGCAGTGACTGGTACCGGTTGTTCCTTTCCATGTTTAGGGCTTCCTTCAGGGTCTCTTGTAAGGCAGGCCTGGAGGTGACAAAATCTCTAAGCATTTGCTTATCTGTAAAGAATTTTATTTCTCCTTCACTTATGAAACTTAGTTTGGCTGGATATGAAATTCTGGGTTTAAAATTCTTTTCTTTAAGAACGTTGAATATTGGCCCCCACTCTCTTCTGGCTTGTAGAGTTTCTGCCGAGAGATCTGCTGTCAGTCTGATGGGCTTCCCTTTGTGGGTAACCCGACCTTTCTCTCTGGCTGCCCTTAAGATTTTTTCCTTCATTTCAACTTTGGTGAATCTGGCAATTATGTGTCTTGGAGTTGCTCTTCTGGAGGAGTATCTTTGTGGCGTTCTCTGTATTTCCTGAATTTGAATGTTGGCCTGGCCTGCTAGGTTGGGGAAGTTCTCCTGGATGATATCCTGTAGAGTGTTTTCCAATTTGGTTCCATTTTCCCCCTCACTTTCAGGCACCCCAATCAGACGTAGATTTGGTCTTTTGACATAATCCCATACTTCTTGCAGGCTTTGTTCATTTCTTTTTCTTCTTTTTTCTTTTGGTTTCTCTTCTCGCTTCATTTCATTCATTTGATCCTCAATCGCTGATACTCTTTCTTCCAGTTGATCGAGTCGGTTACTGAAGCTTGTGCATTTGTCACGTATTTCTCGTGTCATGGTTTTCATCTCTGTCATTTCGTTTATGACCTTCTCTGCATTAATTAGTCTAGCTGTCAATTCTTCCACTTTTTTTTCAAGATTTTTAGTTTCTTTGCGCTGGGTACGTAATTCCTCCTTTAGCTCTGAGAGGTTTGATGGACTGAAGCCTTCTTCTCTCATCTCATCAAAATCATTCTCTGACCAGCTTTGATCCGTTGCTGGCGATGGGCTGTGCTCCTTTGCAGGAGGAGATGCGCTCTTATTTTTTGAATTTCCAGCTTTTCTGCCCTGCTTTTTCCCCATCTTTGTGGTTTTATCTGTCACTGGTCTTTGATGATGGTGACGTACTGATGGGGTTTTGATTTAGGTGTCCTTCCTGTTTGATAGGTTTCCTTCTGACTGTCAGGACCCTCAGCTATAGGTCTGTTGGAGATTGCTTGAGGTCCACTCCAGACCCTGTTTGCCTGGGTATCAGCAGCAGAGGTTGCAGAAGATAGAATATTGCTGAACAGCGAGTGCACCTGTCTGATTCTTGCTTTGGAAGCTTCCTCTCAGGGGTGTACTCCACCCTGTGAGGTGTGGGGTGTCAGACTGCCCCTAGTGGGGGATGTCTCCCAGTTAGGCTACTCAGGGGTCAGTGACCCACTTGGGCAGGCAGACTGCCCCTTCTCAGATCTCAACCTCTGTGTTGGGAGATCCCCTGCTCTCTTCAAAGCTGTCAGACAGAGTCGTTCGCGTTTCACAGGCTTCTACTCCTTTAGCTGAGCCCTGTCCCCAGAGGCGCAGTCTACAGAGACAGGCAGGTTTCCTTGAGCTGCTGTGAGCTCCTCCCAGTTCCAGCTTCCCAGTGGCTTTGTTTACCTACTTAAGCCTCAGCGATGGCGGGCGCCCCTCCCCCAGCCTCGCTGCTGCCTTGCGGTTAGATTGCCGCAGACTGCTGTGTTAGCAAGGAGAGAGGCTCCGTGGGCGTGGGACCCTCCCAGCCAGGTGTGGGATACAATCTCCGGTGTGCCGGTGTTACAGCGCAGTATTGGGGTGGGAGTTACCCGATTTTCCAGGTGTTGTGTGTCTCAGTTCCCCTGGCTAGGAAAAGGGACTCCCTTCCCCCTCGCGCTTCCCAGGTGAGGCGATGCCTCGCCCTGCTTCAGCTCTCACTGGTCGGGCTGCAGCAGCTGACCCGCAGGGATTGTCCGGCACTCCCGAGTGAGATGACCCCAGTACCTCAGTTGAAAATGCAGAAATCGCAGGTCTTCTGTGTCGCTCGCGCTGGGAGATGGAGACTGAAGCTGTTCTTATTCGGCCATCTTGCTCCGCCCCCTTTTCCGACACTTCTCAAAAGAAGACATTCATACAGCCAACAGACACATGAAAAAATGCTCATCTGCACTCGCCGTCAGAGAAATGCAAATCAAAACCACAATGAGATACCATCTCACACCAGTTAGAATGGCAATCATTAAAAAACCAGGAAACAACAGATGCTGGAGACAATGTGGAGAAATAGGAGCACTTTTACACTGTTGATGGGACTGTAAACTAGTTCAACCATTGTGGAAAACAGTGTGGCGATTCCTCAAGGATCTAGAACTAGAAATACCATTTGACCCAGTCATCCCATTACTGGGTATATACCCAAAGGATTATAAGTCATGCTGCTATAAAGACACATGCACACATATGTTTATTGCAGCACTATTCACAATAGCAAAGACTTGGAATCAACCCAAATGTCCATCAGTGACAGACTGGATTAAGAAAATGTGGCACATGTGCACCATGGAATACTATGCAGCCATAAAAAAGGATGAGTTTGTGTCCTTTGCAGGGACATGGATGCAGCTGGAAACCATCATTCTCAGCAAACTGTCGCAAGAACAGAAAACCAAATACCACATGTTCTCACTCATAGGTGGGAATTGAACAATGAGATCACTTGGACACAGGAAGGGGAACATCACACACTGGGTCCTATTGTTGGGGGGGTGGGGAAGGGATAGCATTAGGAGATATACCTAATGTAAATGACGAGTTAATGGGTGCAGCACACCAACATGGCACATGTATACATATGTAACAAACCTGCACGTTGTGCACATGTACCCTAGAACTTAAAGTATAATAAAAAAGAAAAAATTAAGGAACGTTTGCATTAAAATGGGTCTGGCAAAAGGTGGAGGGTCTTCTGATGGAAAGTAGTTGTATCTAGGTCATATGGTACTGACTTTGGCTTTGGGGGTGGCAAGATTTGGGTATAAGGTGGCTGGGGAAGGCGAAGGTGGGTAAGGAATTCAGTGTTCTTACAGGAAAAAAAAAAAAAAAAGTCTCAGGTACCTGGTATTGCATTAGTCCCGGAGATGGTGAAGAGTTTCTATGACTTCACACAGAAAATTTCAAGCAAAGATCGAGACACCCTATCAAGATCTCAGTGATAATCCAAATAACATAGACTTAGGGAGAAGGGGAGCATTTTACCCTCTATTCTAGTTATATGAGAACATGGAGTTGGCCAAGTATTTGTCAAAGATAAAGGGATAAACAAAATGTGATATACACACAAAATGGAATATTATTCAGTCTTAAAACCGAAGGAAATACAAGCTGCAACATGGATGAACCTTGAAGACATTATGCTAAATGAAATAAGCCAGTCACGAAAGAACAGATACTATGATCCCACTTATTTGAGGTACCTGGAGTAGTCAAATTCATAGAGACACAAATTAGAATGCCGGTTGTCGGGAAACAGCAGCGAAGGAGGATGGGAATTAAGTGTTTAAGGAGTACGGAGTTTCAGTGGGGGAAAAAAGGAATAAATTCTGGAGATGGATGGAGGTGATGGTTGCACAACAATATGAAACATACTTAATGAGGCCAGGTGTGGTGGCTCATGCCTGTAATCCCAGCACTTTGGGAGGCCAAGGCAAGCGGATCAGATCACTTGAGGTCAGGAGTTCAAGACCTGCCTGGCCAACATGGTGAAACTCCGTCTCTACTGAAAATACAAAAATTAGACAGGCGAGATGGAGTCTCACTCTGTTACCCAGGTTGGTATGCAGTGGTGCGATTATAGCTCCCTGCAACCTTGACTGCCTGGACTCAAGCAATCCTCCCACTTCAACCTCCTGAGTCGCTGGGACCACAGGTATGTACCATGACCCGCGGCTAAAAATGATGGACATTCTAAAGATTAGAATGATATGTGAATATTGTGGAAGAACTTTAAATGCTGCTCTAATCTTAGTGAGATAACACATTGTAGGATTTTGTACAGGAGAATGACATGTTCGTAGCTCTTAGCCAGGCACCTGTAGTCTCAGTTACTCGGGAGACTGAGGCAGGAGAATCTCTTGAACCCAGAAGATGGAGGTTGCAGTGAGTCAAGATTGTGCCACTGCACTCTAGCCTGGGTGACAGAGTGAGACTCTGTCGCAAAAAAATAAAAAATAAAAAATAAAATAAAGAAAGAAAGAAAAAGAAAAAAATGAAATATACTCAATGCTACAGAACTGTACACTTAAAAATTGTTAAAATGGTAAATTTTATGTTATATGTATTTCATCACAATTAAAATTATATGCATGCAATTTAACTACCAAGATCTTCCGGGTATCCTCAAATGAATATTTCCTATGTCAACAGATTGTCCTGCATTGACCCTCTCCTATGTTCCTTATCCTCTTACCACCTCTCTGCAAAGTTTCTACTTTCCCCATCATGTTTTCCTCATTCTTTCCTGACTCTGGAAACTTCCATTCCCCCAGCAGCTAGAATTCTTAAGCTTTCTTTAGTATCTGAAATATTGCTTCCTCCCAGCATAAGGTTTGGTGGTTTGTTGTTGTTGTTGTTATTTGGTTGGTTTTATTTTTGTTTTTGTTTTTTTATGAAGTCTCATTCTGTCACCCAGGCTGGAGTGCAGTGGCATGATCTCAGCTCACTGCAACCTCCATCTCCCGGATTCAAGTGATTCTCAGCTTCAGCCTCCTGAGTAGCTGGAATTACACGCATGTGCCACCACGCCCAGGTAATTTTTGTATTTTTAGTAGAAAATTTTGTATTTTTAGTAGAATGGGGTTTCACCATTTTGGCCAAGCTGGTCTCAAACTCCTGATCTCAAGGGTCCATCCACCTCGGCCTCCCAAAGTGCTGGGATTACAGGCATCAGCCACCACGTGCCACCTCCTAGCATAAGTTTTGAATCATAGTCATTCTCCCCTTTCTCTGTGTTCACTGCAGGGTGAGAAACAAGAGGAAGATTCAACTCTCAGGGAGGAGAAGAGGAAGATCATTTTCCAATGTGGTTTGGAGTTTGGGTGTTCAGTTTGTTTTTCTTTAGTTATCTTTAGAATATAAAACCAGATAGCCTCCCTCCATGAATCTACATAAGACATTCATATCTCCACTAGTAGCATAACTTCAGGTACTTAAGTAAAATAACAGCTATGTTCTTCTCTTCTTGGTTGTATTTCAAAACCCTCTTCCACTGAGTTAGCATGGGAGGGCTCCATGATCACCAGCACCTTCTCAATAGCCAGAATGCACCCACCATCCACCCCTGTCCCACCCTGTCTCAAGGAGTGAGAAACTGCTGATAGAGTCTTACCACACTGGCCTAGTAATGAGAAATAAAGTTAATACAGGTGAAGGCTCTAACAGTTCCTGACACAGATGCTTAAAAACTGATGGACATTTTATTTTTTTTTTTTTTTTAATAGAGGTGGAGTCTCGCTCTGTTGCCCAGGTTGGTGTGCAGTGATGCAATCACAGCTCCCTGCAACCTTGACTGCCTGGACTCAAGCAATCCTCCCACTTCAATCTCCTGAGTAGCTGAGATCACGTGTGTGTGCCATTACCTGTGGCTAAAAATGATGGACATTTAAAAGATTAGAATGATATGTGAATATTGTGGAAGAACTTTAAATACTGCTCTAATCTTAGTGAGATAACACATTGTAGGATTTTGAACAGGAGAATGACATGTCCGTAGCTATGGTTCAGGAAGATGAAACTAGCACTGATGAGAAAGATGGATTGGAAAAGAATGCAACTAAATACAGGATGAATAATTACAAAGATATTGCAGTAACTGCTAGAAAAAGATATTAAGGACTTTTTCTAGAAAAGTAAATGTGGCAATAGAAAGGAGAGGATCAGTGCAAAAAAACCTGTCAAGGTAGAACAAATGGAATTTAGATCACCAACTGAATATGGGAGGTGGGAGAAGAGAGAGCTCAAATGTGACTGTCACCTATGAGTCTACATTGCTAGGAATATATTGGCCCCTAGCTGAGAGGTGAAAGTAGAGGAAATTTGGTAGAAAAGATGTTCAATTTTGTACATGCTGAGTTTGAAATTCCAGTGAAACATTTCAGTGCACCAGCGCAAGTAGGCAGATGAAAATGTCAGGGTTCAGTTCAGTAACAATTTTATACTGTATTGAAAAAATTGCTTCTTGGAGATTAGATCAACCAACATGAAACTTAGGGACATGTTGACATTTTATTCTCTCCATCAGATACCTTTCAAAAGAAACTCAAACATTTGGAAATCATTTTCACTACCAAGAAATCAAGTTGAGAAAAATAGTTATTTCCAAGGTAAGAAGAAAATATAAATTATAAATAAATCCCTGAAGGTCTTGCCTTTAGAAACTGTATAGAAAATGTGCTATTACTGATCTCCAAGCCAGATAATGTTTTTATCTGTGTAATATGTTAATTATATTTCTGTGTCTGATGATTGGTTTCTATTTCCTTTGTTCCTTCACATAGTTTTAAAAGGCTTTCTTTTCTTTCTGATTTTTCTATATTCTAAAATGTACCCTTTCAAAATATGACAATAATACATGCTTAGCAATTTCCTTTAATATGTATATTCAGCTTTTTCACAGGTAGCTGACTGTATCTTATCCTTCTTTGAAATATTGAAAAGATGCGATAGAAAATTGGCAAGAGACAGTGAGAGAGGGAAGGGGTTGTGAGGCAGGCGAGGCAGCCAGGGTATTTCTGCAGTGTCTCAGACACATAATTTGGCAAAACGCTCTGATTCTAATAATCAGCATTATCATTTTCATTCAACTCTACTGAAAATTTCCCAGTAATTTTTTGAGGAGCCTTGATGCTTGTAGGATAAAAGGTAATTCTCTCTTAAAACATCAGAAATTATTTCATCCACTCTATCTTGTTATAAAAATAAGAATCAGTAAAGCATGGATGTCTGAGATTGAATGGCTAACTTGCTCATTTTATAATCACCTGATTTGGAGTAGCATCTGAGATAATCTATAGAGATATTGACTCTGTGCAATAGCTGTTTCATATAGCACATATAATAATGATAACACTAACATTTCCTGAACCCTTATGATAGGCTAAACAATTGCTACACATAATTTTATTTAAGCCTTACAACAATGCTAGGAGGATGACATATTGTCATAGAAACTCCGTCGTCACTGGGAACCTGCAAACAAAAGCTCCATCTCCAGTGCAGAGAGTGATAATTGTCATTCTCAAATTTTCATATACCCAAATTTAGAAACACTTTGGCTGAATATTGTCCTCTCCAACTGGAGTTTGAACCTTCATTTTACTACTTTTGCCAGAGCTGGAAATTTCTTCAATGCAATCAGGTTCTATGCAAACCAGCCACCCTTTCTCTTCCATCATGACTGATTTATGAATTTGTGAACTAGGGTGTGCCCTCATCAAACCACAAGCTGAGTCTTCCACTGAACTTGAAGCCTACTCACCCCTGGGACTCAACAAGAGTCATTTTTTTTTTCAGCTCAGATCCAAGGTAAAGAAAGCATATGGCACTGTCTCATTAGTGGCTTTTTTCTCTAAACCACATATGTGCCCATAATCTTACAATAGCTTTCCAGAATAACAACCAAAGAAATTAGAGCATTAATTCTTCGATGGTGTCGGCTTTTTCAAACCATAGCTTTAAGATTCAGCCTTTGGACTCATAAAATATTTAGAAATAAATCATTTACTTCTTTCCAGAAAACTTTACACAAATTGAATAATTGGTTTAAGTCACTTTCTTTATATTGACCTGAGGTAACTTGGATTCTGTTGAATCAGCATCAAAAACATCACGAAATTTTGAGCTCTTGCTTTTTAAATGCTGATTTCTAAAGAATTTGGAATCAGGCTTTAAAAAAATTCCAAAACAAGAATGGGCTTTGAGTTCAGATGTGACGTCAAGAGGTATGTGAGCCAGAAGTTTCCAATAAAAAGCACAATGCATGTTTCCTGTGAGCAACAGAAAATCATATTATTTTTCAATGTTATGTATTTCTTTTAAAAATACAAACTGTTGTGATAAGATTGGGACCAACAGGTGATGAAATTCTAGCTAGAATTCTGCTTGGTGCCCAGAATGAGCCCATCAGTTCAGAAAAGAAAGAGAATTAATTATAGAGGCCACAGGCTTCTATGAGGAACACCTCGTTCTGTAGAAAACTCTCCAGCACATTCCATTTGTTTTACTGAGTCTTGTTTATGGCAAAATGCTATACATGTATTATATCAATTGAAACTTGATGCTACACAAGCATGTGAGATTCCCAGATAAAATCGTAGAGAGAGTGAGAGACTAGGTCTGTCTTTAATACAATTCAGAGAGACTTCCCATGAGGGCCTCCAGGATACTTTTCCATAATACAATGCACTACTTCATCAGTACTAAGTGACACTACACAATGTCCTATGCAGGGTTTATATTTTGCTACTTATCATGCTATCTTGTTTTCCAGAGGAACTGTATCTATTATGTTTTCCACAGAATTGATTTGGATACCATGCTACTGTTTCTTCTAGCTTTTTAAAGTAATCAAGTCACTTCAAACTATTGACACTTAGTTCATTCACTTGCCCATCTATTCTTTTATTTACTCATTTAGTAAAGATGTATTGCATAGCTACTATGTTTACTTGTTTTAAAAAATTTATGGAGTACTTACTATGTGCCAGATATTGGGCATGAAAAATAAGCTGCCTATGTATCTAATTTGCATACACTCATTAGGCCAAATCATGGGTGTTATGAAGACAGTTATTAAAATCTTAAAAATAGAAGTCTTAATTTAAAATAATTGTTAACTACAATTTCTTTAGAGTGCCAGACACCGAGAAAAACACTGTCTCTCTCTCTCTCTTTTAAATTTTTCCTTTTTAAAGACAGAGTCTTGCTTTGTCACCCAGGCTGCAGTCACAGTTTACTGCAGCCATGACCTCCCAGGCTCAAGTGATCCTCCTGCCTCTGCCTCCTGAGTAGCTAGGACTACAAGCACATGCTACCATACCTACCTTATTTATTTATTTATTTATTTATTTATTCATTCATTCATTCATTCATTTATTTTGTAGAGACGGGGTTTCCCAAGATGTCCAGGCTGGTCCTGAGCTCAAACAATCCACCCACCTCAGCCTCCCAAAGTGATGGGGTTACAGGTGTGAGCCACTGCACCTCACTCCTTTTCTCATTTTTAACATGTTATCTCATTTAGTTTTCATTTTAAAAAAACCTAAGTGCTAGGTATTAACTCTAATTTGTAGAGGATAAAACAGGTTTGAAGACATTGACTAGCTGGGTGTGGTAGTGCTTGCCTATAGTCTTAGTTGCTCAGTAGGCTGAGGCCATCACAGTTCGAGTACAGCCTGGGCAACATAGCAAGATCCCATTGCAAAAATGAACAAATAAACAAACACAAAACTATTTTTGGCTTGAAATAGAAAAATTGGACAACAATGTCTTAAACCATAGCCATATTTAATTAAGTCATATAATAAAAAAAGTCTGGAAGCAGGAAGTTTCAGAGTTGGTTAGGTTTGCAGCAAAACAATACGTTGGCTCTGTCTGTTTGTCCCTAGTTCTCCCAGCTTTCACCTCAGGGTCACAAGTTGGCCAGCACGGCTTCAAGTATCTCATCTTTACATGACAAAATCCAAGAAAGGAAAGAATAGAGACCTTTTTTTGGATTTTTGTCTTTCAATTGGGGAGGACAGTCTTTCTCATAAACTCTACTTTAAACTCCTCTTTACATTTTATTGGCAACAACTGGGTCCCATGCCTACACCAAAGCCAATCACAGGCAAGGAGCCTAGGATTACAGTGATTGGCTAAGATCATTTATGATACATCCTCTTAAGATAGGAGTGATTTTATCTTTTACTTGTATAAAATCAATTTTCTCTTATCAAAGGAGAAAGAGGCAAACAATAGAGTCTCCCTCATCCACTAAAGTGCTCATAGCTGCCATGTGATAAAGAATTTTCTTGCTTGCTATAGACAGCCTTCTTCCATAAGACTTTAACTCAGAAATTATTATATTTTTGTTTTAGAACAATTTGGATCACTGAGACAGAGAATTATAAGTCAAATCTGTTTCAACATTTTTCCTTTAAACTTTATTGAGAGTAGTCAGTATTATTGATCCAGATTTCTTGACTGGCATTTTATTTGTTAAAAAAATATTTGCAACATTTTAAACACTCTTAAATTATTGAAACTTTTTAAGCATCCACATTAAGACAGCAGATTGAAGAAACATCTGTTTTAGCCACCCTTCTGGAATCTCACAAAAATGGTAATAAAGGAACTTTTAAAATAAATAACCCCACAAAGAAGAGAGCAACAAAATATTGGAAACTAGAAAGTGAATGGATAAAAGGTAACTGATTCAGCAGTCTCAAGACAGTGGATCCTTAAACTAAAAATAAGACAAAGTGAGAAACAGCTGATTTATACCACACAATGTTCAAATGCATTATAATCAAAACCACAGATACCATCTCACACTAAGCAGAATGGTGGTTATTAAAAAGTGAAAAAATAACAGATGCTGTCAGGGCTGTGGAGAAAAGGGAACGCTTAGACACTGTTGGTGGAAATGCAGACTGAGCCACTGGGGAAAGCAGTTTGGAGATTCCTCAAAGAACTTAAAAGAGATCTGCCATTCAACTCAGCAATTCCACTATTCGGTATATACCCAAAGTAAAATAATTCATTCTATCAAAAAGACACAGGCATTCATATGTTCTTCACAGCACTATTCACAATAGCAAAGACATGGAATCAACCTAAATGTCCATCCATGGTGGACTGGATAAAGAAAATGTGGTGCATATAGACCATGAAATACTATATAGTACTAAAAAATAGTAAAATCATGTTCTTTGCAGCAACATGGATGAAGCTAGAGGCCATCATCCTAAGCAAATTTATGAAGGAACAGAAAACCGAATGCTGCATGTTCTCACTTATAAGTGGGAACTAAACAATGAGTACACATAAACCTAAAGATAGGAACAAGAGACAATGAGAACTACTAGATGGAGAGGGAGAGGAGAGCATGGGCTGAAAAACCACCTATTGGGTACTATGCTCACTACCAGCATGATGGGATCATTTGCATCCCAAACCCCAGCATTATGCAATGTACCCATGTAACAAACCTACACATGTACCTCTTAATCTAAAATACAATTTGACACTTTTTAAAACAAGAAGAATGCTTGTCATTTGTTACACCTGGGAAGGATCTGAGAAATTACCCACTTCCGCTTTACAGGTAAATAAAGGGACGCTTTTATTTTTCTTCATCTTAAAGTAATAGAAGTCCATTACTTAGAAATACAATTCTGAAACTTTGCTCCCTATGAAGTTATTGTGACTTCTCTACATTCAGGTAGTTTGTTTCTCATGCTTGAAAATAAGCTTATATCCTCTGTTCTGGGAACTACACCAGCATTCCTAATCCTCTGGCACAGAGCTGACACTTAAGCAAAGTGACTTTTTTTCTTCCTACTGGTTTCATATACAAGATACTGAACAAGCAGCAACTCAGAGAGAAGTCGTCTCAGAGAGGCCTAGGCCTAATGGAAAGATGTGAACAGATTCATTGCAGGACAATTATTTCCTTCACAACCACATCATTAGTAAGATAAGAAAACATGATGTAAATAGTAACATCCAGGTTCTTGCTTGTCAAGAATTCCCAATACTCTCTTTGTCCACTGGGACACCCTGGCATCAGTCAGAATAACCCAGCTCTGGCGATTACCTGGCTGTTTCTCAAGTCTAGTTTAAGGTTCCTTTTGAAATACTGATCCCATCATTTTAGGAGACATTGCTAATAATGGAGGCTCACAGTACTACATCTTGGGATGAAGTTTGAGACTCTTCCAGATTTCATATTTTAGTTCCAACTCCAACATGCAGATGAATTATTACCTACAGAAAGAAGCAAAATCAGGGTGGCCTTCTTGAACCAGCCTCTATAGCTGCAAGAGGCCACCACACAAACTGGGAGTGGAGTTGGATAATGAGGAGGACCTAGCTTCATGGGTTGAATAATGGCCTTTTTATAAACAGATCTAGAGGGAACATCAGAATGTGACCTTGCTTGGAATAAGGTTCTTTACAGACGTAAGAAGTTCAGGATCTTGAGACAGGAACATCCTGGATTTGGAGTGGGCCCTAAATCCAGTGACTGCTAACCTTATGAGAGAAAGGAGAGGGAGATTTGTTTTTTAATTTTAATTTTATCTTTTTCTTTTTCAACTTTTATTTTAGATTCAGGGGGTACATGTGCAGGTTGGTTACCTGGGTACATTGCATGATGCTGAAGTTTAGGTATGATACCTAATGATACCATCAGCCAGGTATTGAGCATAGTACCCAGTAGTTAGTTTTTCAACCCTTGTCCCTCTCCCCACTCCCCCCTCTAAAAGTCCCCAGTGTCAATTGTTGCCATCTTTCTGTCCACAAGTACCCAATGTTTAGCTTCCATTTATAAGTGAGAACATATGGTATTTGGTTTTCTGTTCTTGTGTTAATTTGCTTAGGATGATTTTAGACTTCTGACCTCCTGCAAGAGAATAAATTTCTGTTATTTTAAGCCAATTGAATTTGTGATAATTTGTTACGGCAGCTCTAGGAAATGAATACAACCTCACAAAGCTGTTCTGGGTGGGGCTCAATGGCTCATGCCTGTAATCCTAGCGCTTTGGGAGGTGAAGGCAGGCTGATGGCTTGAGCTCAGGAGTGCAAGATCAGCCTGGGCAACATGGCAGAACTCCTTCTCTACCAAAAATACAAAAAAATTAGGCAGGCTTCATGGCATGCATTTGTAGTCCCAGCTACTTGAGAGGCTGAAGTGGGTGGATCACTTAAGCCTGGGAGGCCAAGGTTGCAGTGAGCAAAGATTGTGCCGATGGACTTCAGCCTGGATGACAGAGTGAGGCTCCATCTCAATTAAAAAAAAAAAAAATAGAATAATAAAAGTAAACCTGTTCTGAATAGAGAGGAGGTAGAAGTTTCTCAGGTAGTATCTGCTTTGCAAATTTCATGATACAAACAAGAGATAACACCTTGAAGGCCCTATATGTACAATATAAAAGTGATTACTTTTCAACTTCAAAGTATGTCACACGAAACTGATTAATCTTCACAGCACACCTGTGTCAAATAGATAAGTACCATAAGCCTCAACTCAGAGAGTATAGCAAATAAGTCCTCGCCCGACGTCATCAAAGGAATTCTTTTTTTTTTTTTTGAGACTGTCTCACTCTGTTGCCAGGCAGTGGTGCAATCTCAGCTCATTGCAAACTCCGCCTCCTGGGTTCAAGTGATTCTCCTGCCTCAGCCTCCAGAGTAGCTGGGACTATAGGTGCCCACCACTGCATCCAGCTACATTTTGTATTTTTAGTAGAAACAGGGTTTCACCATGTTGACCAGGATGGTCTCGATCTCTTGACCTCATGACCAACCCACCTCTGCCTACCAAAGTTCTGGGATTACAGGCATGAGCCACCACGCCCAGCCAGGAATTCTTTATAGATGGCTTCAAAATAGACTCTTCTTAAAAGAAACATAGCAGGATGAATTGCTGGTGGTCTGGAGTAGAACAAAAGGAATTGCAAAGCAGAAAATTTACTACATATATATTTTGTAAGGCCTTATTTCCAAAAATAATATAAAATATAAAAGCTATAATGAAATTCATGTTGTGACTTTCCTTGAAGTATTGAAATTTTATAACCCCGTTCTTGCTACCATCAGCCAATTTCTTGTTATCTTCCTGTGGAACAAAAGTTTCCCTGAGAAATTGTATTGACCTATTAGACTTGCCGACGTAATGTCCCACAGTCTTAGAATAGGCAGGTCTCGGCCATGACTTACATGAAAGACGTAGAACATTTAAGTGTATAGTGGTGCCAAAACAGTGAACAAAACTAGAATATTTAAAATAAGGGAAATGATAGCTCCACTCTGCTCTGCCATAGTCAGACCACGTTCAGAAAGACTACAATGTTTATGGCATAAAAATTTAAGACACTGTTACGTTGAAAAGGTCTGGGAAAGGTGTACAGGGTTTAAGGTTTTCAAAAACAGCAACTTTGGACTACTGGGGGGTTTTAATCTGGAAAAGACACAGAGCCACAAAATAGTTACCACCAAATATCTAAAAGGATATTATGTGAAAGATGATTAGACATACCTAATAGATCGAAATTACACTGCAGTTTCATATTATTGGGAAAAGCTTTTGGAAAACAAAGCTGTCCAGAGATAGAACCAGCATCTTTAGCAAGTAGTGATTTCCCCATCCCTGGGAGTATACAAACATAGATGAGCGAGTTACTTTGTGGGGCTGCTGTAAACATTTAAGATATCTTCTAAATCTAATGTCAGTCAAATTGTTGGTTCTTCTCACTTGTAATTTAAATATCTTCCAGGTCTCCAGAATCTGAAGCTCTCATCCTGAATTTATAAAATGTGGATGATGTCTATGAAACTAAGCTCAGGAAGTATTTTGTCACATACTGTGTTGAAAGCTCATAGGAAGAGGAAAGTTAGGCAGTTGTCTAAGTGTAGTGGAGGTTTATGTGAAGGGAATGTTGAACCAAGAGGCCCACATAAGGCAACTGTCTTAGGAATAAATAAGTAGTATGCTATAAATAGATATGTACCATGCTAACTTAAATATGTTATTGGCTTCTCCAAAGAAACAGACCCATGGATGTGTATATGGAGAAAGAACGAGAGGGAGAGAGAGAGAGGGAATTTATTTTTAAGGAATTGGCTTGGCTCACAGAATCATGGAGGCTGGAGGCTGGCAAGTCCAAAATCTGTAGTGTGGCCTGGTGGCCTGACAGGCTAGAGACCCATGGAAGAGCTGATGTCGCAATTCTAGTCCGAAGGCAATCTGCTGACAGAATTCCCTCTTGGGGAAGTCAGCCTTTGTTCTATCAAGGACTTCAACTTATTGGATGAGGCCCACTCACAATAGGAAGGGCATTGTGCTTTACTCAGAATCCAACTATTTAAATGTTAATCTTATCCAAAAAACACCCTTGCAGAAACATCCAGAATAATGTGTGATCAAATGTCTGGGCCCCATGATCCAGCCAAGTTGACACATCAAACTAACCATCACACCAGGGGATAGTTCCTCAAACTTGACAAGTCCTTCGACACCTGCGGATGCCACCGCTGAGGGATAAAGGGAGGCCGGGAATAGAGCTGGCTAACAAAGGTCACTGGACATCTTCCCACATTCCCACTTTCTGAAGACATCTCTAAACCAGATCTTTTAAAATTCTAAGCTATGTGGATGAATTTTTTAAACTGAATGATACCGGGTGGGTGTGACTCCTGGGATGCTATCCACTTAGCCAGCTATTACACACACTTTATATACAACTACATCATTCCCAATAGGTCACACTTATTAATAAATCAAATGAAGACACAGTAATGCTGTTCCTCTAAGACATGTCAACATTTTTCTTAAAGGCAGTCAAAGAAAATTAACCTAAAGATTCATGCTTCTTGTTTTTTTGAGACAGTCTCACTCTGTCACCTAGGCTGGAGTGCAGTGGCACGATCTCTGCTCACTGCAACCTCTGCCTCCTGAGTTCAAGTGATTCTCCTGCCTCAGCCTCCTGAGTAGCTGTGATTATAGGTGCACACCACCACACGCAGCTAATTTTATATTTTTGGTAGACACGGGTTTTCACCATGTTGGCCAGGCTGGCCTTGAACTCCTAACCTCAAGTAATCCGCCTGCCTCAGCCTTCTAAAGTGCTGGGATTACAGGTGTGAGCTACCATGCCCAGCCCCATGCTTCTAAAATAGTTATTAGCTTGAAAAAAAAAAATTGGGTTCAGGCACAGCGGCTCACGCCTGTAATCCCAACACTTCGGGCGGTCGAGGCAGGCGAATCACGAGTTCAGGAGTTTGAGACCAGCCTGATTAATATGGTGAAACTCAGTCTCTACCAAAAATACAAAAAATTAGCTGAGTATAATGGCAGGTGCCTATAATCCCAGCTACTCAGGAGGCTGAGGCAGGAGAATCCCTTAAACCCAGGAGGTAGAGGTTGCAGTGAGCCGAGATCACGCCACTGCACTCCAGCCTGGACAAGAGTGAGGCTCCATCTCAATTTAAAAAAAAAAAAGAAGAAGAAAAAGTGCTACATTCTAGAAGGGAAAAGCCAACTGGAAAAATGGAATTATTCTTTTCATCTTCAAATCAGCATCTTCCCCGGCCCCACTCGCCTCAAAAAAAAAGGACTCAGGAAAGATGAAGATAAGGAATGCTTTTAAAATTTTTAGTCATTCACTTTTATTATAGGATCCCCACAAATTCAGTAGAAAAGGGGTGGGATACAGAAAAAAGAGTGAGAGAATGGGAGATGTATAATCACTCTATCAAGCTATGCAAACCAGGACTTAAGTTTTTTACCACACAAAGCAGAGCTTTAGTTATGCATAACAAGTTGTTAGTGACTTTGAAGCCAGGTACTGTCTTGGGCACTTTTGTATACATTACTTATTACATTTGAGAAAAAAATAGTTACCATAGGAATTTAGCCATGAATGTTCTCTCATGTGTTTAACCTTGATTTGGAATCTGATATATGTTTTTCAGAAGGTTATTTTTTAACAGTTTGCATTTCTGACATCTGTTCCTCAGACGTATCAGGGAGGCAAATATTCAATAGTAATTGTAAATAGCAAGTCATCTTCTCAAACCAAGCCAATCTCATTTTAAAATGTATTAAAGGTATGTAAAATAGTAATCCACTGAGAACTAACAGAAGCACATAGACATAATGCACATTTGGAGACTTTATCAATGGTATCACAACCAAGCCCACGTCGATGACTATTGCGGTTAATGGAAATGGCAAAAACACCTGAAAAGAGCAAAGTTTGAAAAAAATATTAGATATGAACATCCATGAATGATACCTGCATATTTATATAAATAAAAATGCAAACATACAAGCTAATTAAACAGGCTAAATTAGCTGTAAAGTTGAATAAACCTGGCTTAGAAGTCAGATAAATGCCTGAGTGAAAGGAGACATTGAAGGCTCATTGTCAAGTTGGAGGGAATGGGCATCTAGCATTTGACTGTCCATGAATGGAAATCACTAGGACAATTTGCTGATAAGATCACAATCTACAGATCTGGGTACCATGAATCTGTTAAGAGGGAATTTCTAAGGCCCAATGGAAGTAACAACAATCTTCTTTGGAAAATATCTCAAGGCAGTAAGAAATTCATGACAAAACAGAAAAATCATCCTCAGACCCTCTGTTATGCAGGTAAATACTGACAGGTAAGTGTTATAACTTTATAGGCGCAGCATATTAAAAAAAAAAAATCAAGACAAAAGTTTTAGCTAAAACAATTTCCCTGTTTTATGTTTTGTTTTTGTTTTGCCAAAAGCCTTAAAGACCAGTCTTTGGTACCTGCTTTGTGTTAGAATTATAAGAGTTCTCTACAATGTTACCCAACCTAGGGAGAAGATTGATATAAGATATAACTGATATGAATCTACATTCCCCAAAGGTATATAACACAGCTAGTCATAATTTATGAAACAAAACCCTTTCATTAGAGGATCATTTGTTGGGATTTAATCATTAAGAATCTCTTCTTGGCCGGGCATAGTGGCTCACGCTTGTAATCCCAGCACTTTGTGAGGCCAAGGTTGGTGGATCACGAGGTCAGGAGATCGAGATCAGCCTGGGCAACACGGTGAAACCCTGTCTCTACTAAAAAACAAAAATTAGCTGGGTGTGGTAGTGGGCACCTGTAATCCTAGCTACTTGGGAGGCTGAGGCAGGAGAATCACTTGAACCCAGGAGGCAGAGGTTGCAGTGAGCCAAGATCACGCCACTGTACTCCAGGCTCTCCAGCCTGGACAAGAAGAGACTCTGTCTCAAAAAAAAAAAAAAAAAAAATCTCTTCTTAGTTTATAAAGCATCCCTGAAAAAGATACTTTAGGCCAGGCACAGTGGCTCACTCCTGTAATCCCATCACTTTGGGAGGCCGAGACAGGCAGATCACAAGGTCAGGAGATCAAGACCATCCTGGCCAACGTGGTGAAACCCCGTCTCTACTAAAAATACAAAAAAAATTAGCCAGATGTGGTGGTGGGCTTCTGTAGTGCCAGCTACTCGGGAGGCTGAGGCAGAAGAATGATGTGAACCCAGGAGGTGGAGCTTGCAGTGAGCCGAGATCGCGCCATTGCACTCCAGCCTGGGTGACAGAGTGAGACTCCATCTTAAAATAAATAAATAAATAAAGATACTTTATCATCTCATGGCTCAGTACCCATTATCAAATAATTGAGAGAAAAGAAAAGAGCACTCCTGGGGGCATACAAGACAAATTTTAGCCACTTGTACTTAAGGCTGCCTTGCCTTCCTTTCTGATGCAAGTGTAAGTTGAATAATAATATAAGCAATAATAGCCATCAGTGTCAGACCCTGGATTGTTTGCATGCCTTAGCTTACTTAATACATCCAATGTTAATAGGAGATAGGTATTATTTTTTCCCATTTTAGATCTGAAGAAACTGAGGTTCAGAGGTTCAATAACAAGACTAAACTCAGCTACTAGCCAAGCAACTGGGCTTGAGCCCAAAGCTCTTAATGATTATCTTATACTGTTATTTGTGTATAACAAATTTATCCCCCAGTTCATAACTTCTTTATAATTGTATCCATTAGGGTCAGTGATCTAACAAAAGTGTGGATGAGAAAACAGCAAAAGACATATTTAAAAGATGCAGCATGTGAAACTATACAGAGAGCAGACGTTAGGGAGGCACATCCAAGGGGCACTATGGCCATCAGCCCTGCTGTAGATTGGATCTCTCTCCCTATGTGTTCTCTGAGCTTCCTCTGCAGACCACTAGGTAGCAATCATCACACCATGATTTTTGGTTTACATGACTGTCCAGATAGATTATAACCTGCCTAAAGGCAGGAGCCAAGTCTTAATTCTTTTTCTACTCAGAGTACCTAGCAAGGTGCTTAAGATATAGTTGCCTCTTGACAACTAATACTCAAATACACAGCAATTAAGAGATGACTGGATGGAAGAAGTTGAAAAGAAGGCTGGAAAGGAAAGAAGGACATAAATCAACCATAGTTGGTGATGGGAACATTGCTTTCCTTCTCTCAGCAGTTCTTTCTTATATTTTGTATTTAGCGAGAGTCAAACACTCCAGAGAGACTGCCTAGATTTGAATCTTGCTCTAATCCATGCTGTGTGAGCTTGGGCAAGTGACCTAACTTTTCTAAGTCTGTTTTCTTATCTGTAAAATGGGAATAACAGTAGAATCCACCTTTTTATTACTGACAGGATTAAAGGTGATCATCCAAGCCAAGCTTTGAACAACCTACCTAGGCAACCGAGATTATTTTATTATTCTGATAATCAGTGTCAGGGCCATCTTTCTCCAATAACATTCTTATGCTATCAAGTTTTGCTGCTTATTTGTTTCTCTACAATTAAATGATTGTCTCCTCTCCTGTGAAAATTTTTTTCATACAGACTGAAAGTCAGTTTAAAATAAGTAAAGTTGAAAGGCTGGAATTTGCCAACAAAGTAAGTTGATGTTTCAGAACAGTGGATGTTATCACTTGTGACCTCACCTTGCCTCTTTTGTTTCTCATCTGCTAAATCTGACCCTGACTGTGGAAGACATTCATATGCATAACTAGTTACATAAATAGACAAAATAATATCTGTTCAAAAGACTCATAATGATCTGTCCAACCATCCAGAGAACAGTTTTTCTCTCTAATAAACCATTAAATGGAATATAAGAGACTTTATATTGAGCAACCTAGCCAATAAAAAGGAAAATTAAAACCAAGACCAGATTATTCTTATGTTTCACAATAACTGAGTATTCAGAAGATCTACTCATAGATGCTTTGATTATAATCTTAAATACCGTTATACTCAATATCTCTTATTTCACACAGAAAAGAATTAGAAAATCCAATTTTACCTTATAAGGTATAGATAGATTGGGTTCCTGGTATCTCCGCCTTAGTATTCCTATCATTAATAATATAGACCATAATGAATTCGTGAAAAAAATATAGTTTATCAAATCAATTAGACTTGTTAAGATAATTGCAAGGGATCCCAAAGTGACAAGTTGCAGCACAGCTGTAAATGGAGAGGAGTGACTATTAAGTGTATTAAATAGCAAAGGCAGCTGGCCCTCTTGGCTTGCAAGATATATTGGTCTCGATGATTTAAATATAGAAATCAGAAGGTTGCTAAATAATGAGGTAGAAATAGCAAAAGGCATAATCCATGCCAATGAGGGAAAAACTCGATTAGCCCATGTGATAGCTACAGCATCTGCAGAAAAACAAAAATACACAAAAGAAAACGTGTTAAAAGAGAAATACTAATGATAAACCTTTTAATATTATTTCAAAATAAAAACATAAACTTAAGGAATAACATTCAATTTGCTTAATTTTATTGTTTATTTCCTTAGTTACACTTACATAACACCTTATAAAGGTGTCTATTTGACCCCCATCACACTGTATTGTAAATGGTTATCATTTTATATGTCTTCCCCAATAGACCAAGAACGTTTTTGAGGGCAAGGATGATCCATTTATTTTCTATAAAACTAGTGGATCACTCTGTGACAGACATATAGTAGACTTTCAATAAACACTAGTGAAATGAATTGATTTTGTTGAATGGATGATTGAATCCATGCTTACTTTCTAAAACTAGTTTATAGAGTCTTAATAGTTACATTCAGAGGCCAAAAAGCACAGTGCAACACTACTGACACCAGAATGAGACTTTCCCACAGCACGGCGTAATTTGAAATACCTCACAGAAAAAGGAACCATGTAGATGAAGAAAATAAATTACACACCATTAAAAAAATGTATGACATTTGGGACTTTTCTATAGACTGGTAGTTCTCAATTGGAGTTGAATTTACTCCTCAGGGTCATTTGGCAATGTCTGGAGACTTTTTTGGCTGTCACAACTGGGGAGGTAGAAGGTTGCTGCTCGTATCTGGTGAGTAGAGGCCAAGGATGTTGCTAAACATCTTATAATGCACAGGACTGTTCTCTACAGCAAAAAAAATGTATAGTATAAAATGTTCATGGTACTGAGATTAAGAAACTAACCATTAGAGAATATTCTACTTTTTTTTTTTTTTTTTTTTTTTTTTTTGCTTAAAGATAGGAGACCTTACGGGTACTAAGTTAGTAAAAGTCCACAGGAAAAAAACGCACCTGTGAAGAAAAGCATCCACTGTTTGTGAGAATTCACTTGATCCAGTTTATATTATGTGAATATATGCTAGGACAGATCACTTGGTCAGAGAGAAACAAATTCTCAGTTTTTCAATGGAATGAGCACAATGGGGCCTGAGGTCCCTGGGGATAGGTGTCCTATCCCTATGCTCTTGTACCAAGGTTGGTTTCTAGGGGGACTTTTGGGACCTCAACATACTGGTTTATAACACAAGGAAGGACTTCCCAAATGTGACAAAATTAAAATATCATTAATAGCCCTTGTTCTTAAAGATCTTTAATTTTTGTAACCCTTTTTAAATAGCTTCAAGTGCCATTTCACTTGTTTTCCTTAGTGCTGTTCTACAACTTTGGATCTTCCTTAAAAATATCTCTTGTTCTTTTCAGGAAGATATTGTTGGTTGTTTTTCCTGGACACCCATACCTCCATAAATTTCACATTTTCAGTCACATTTCCAAAATATTTCTTTCCAGTAATGCAAAGGAAATTCCCCTTCAATTTCCCAGTGTGCATTCTACAAACGTGGTTAGTTATAACTTGAGGAGGATCAGGTGCAGCTCTGTCAGTGCTGGCTGGCAAACACGATACATCTTTCTACATCATCTTTAGCTCTGTGCCACAAGGGATGTTTTTTCTTTGTTACACTTTCCATATGTTGTTTCTTTTTTAAAAAAAAAAATGATTTCATATATGTTTTGGGTGAAAAGGAAAATACATAGCACTGAAGCACATAAAGTGAAAAGTACATGTCCCTCTCTTCACCAACCTCCCATTCATGTGCAGCAAATGGAACCACCATTAACAGTGTTTGGATCCTCTTCTAGAAATTTTGTATGAATGTATAAGCACCTATTAGGGTTGTATATGGGTGTGCATGTTTGTGTACGCTCACTTAGGCTTGTTTTTGCAGGTGCATCTTGCTCTTATTGGTACATTTGCATGCATCTAATTATTCAGCAAATTCTCAGCATTCCATTATATAACTGTCAATGAGTTTATCTACCCATTTCATATTGTTTTATTTGTAGTTTTTGTTCAATTTCTTGCTAATATAAAATGTGCTTTAATGAAAACACTCATGCCTTCCATTCTTGATAGTTGTTCAAGTCTCCTTAGAGTAAATTCTTAGAAGTGGGACTTGTGAGTCCAAAGGTATACACATTTTAAAATAAAGATGATGTTACAAAATTGACCTCAGAAAATACTTGCATTAATTTACCAATAAATGATTCTAAAATTCTCACTTTCTCTTCAAAATTCTTTTATTATTATTATTTTAAATGAATTAGTTTATTTATTTATTGCCTATCATTGGCTATCTTTCCAAAATTCTTAACCATATCTGGGTACTTGGGACCAGCTACTTTTAGGTTGCATCTGGACGGGGAAACCTTCTCAGCTTCTGCTTCCATAAAATGTATTTACTGTTTTAGATTACCTTGTCCTATGCCAATTTTCTCTAGTTTTAAATATGGCATGGAACTCTCAAGAAAACCAAATGTGAGCACCCTGTCAGCAGTCTGTGGTAGCACTTTGGGAACAATGAAATCCTCAATTTTCAAAGCTGGGACAGGGCTCCTCACTAAGTCATTTCCATACACCTTGTTCTAGAAGAACACCCTTCCCTTCTCAGTTGTGGTACTTATTCACAATAAAGGCTTTTTTTTTCCCTAGGAGGAAAATATGTGAAGAAACAAATCAGAGCTCTGACATGGACACAGATAGAAACATTACATAATTAATGCCATTGTTTCTTTTTCTATGTAAACCACAAATATTAGAATCTAATATTTATCACAGCCTGGTGTAATTCTTTCAATGTTCCTTAAATAAAATGTAGCATACAATTCATGCCACATCATAGATGCTCTATATTCATCTGAGAACTTTTCACATTTTTTACATATACCTGTTTGAAAGAAAATGCATCTCTTAATCTTTAAAATTTCTTAATTTAAGAACCTAGGTTTGGGCCTGGTGGCTCGCGCCTGTAATACCAGCCCTTTGAGAGGTCAAGAGGGAGAATCACTTGAAGTCAGAACAGCCTGACCAACATGACAAAACCCTATCTTTACTAAATATACAAAAGTTAGTCAGGTGTGGTGGCCCATGCCTGTAATCCCAGCTACTCGAAAGGCTGAGGCACAAGAAGTGCTTGAACCCTGGAGGCGGAGGTTGTAGTGAGCAAGATTGTGCCACTCGACTCCAGTCTAGGCAACAGAGCAAGACCCTGTCTCAAAAAAAAAAAAAAAAAAAAAACACCTATTTCTTTTGCTTATAAGTTCCCTCTTATTATACAAATTTTGCACCTTAAAGAAAATGTATAATATTCAATGCAAACAATAAAGTAAAAGTCACATACAATGTCATTCCCATTGATCACTATTATTAGCTACTTATTTACTGTTTTACATCATTATATACATCCTGACTTTTTCCTCATTATTGAATTACAAACATTGTCCCTTTTCTTCAAGTGTCCATCAACAATATCATCTTTTACAAATCACAGAATATTCTGTTATATAGATTTCCCATAAATTTTGTATTTGTTTCAAGTTTATTGGATATTTTTATGATTTTTAATTTTTGCTATCATACATAAAGCTATGATTACTGTACCTACACATATTTTTTTCATGTATGACTCTGATTTTTTTCTTAATTTAAATTTCCTGTACAATAAACATGCAGATATTTGGACTCAGAAACATTAATTTAGAATTTAAACAAAAAGTCTAAAAATGATATGCCTAAAAAATAAGCATTGTAGCCAAATTACAAGTGATGATGATCAAAATGCTTCATGAGTCTTCTACACATGCCAAAACCATTGTGCCACCTACAAAATTGCTGTAACCATTATGACACCAAAATGACACCAAAGGAGATATTCATGACTTTTTAACAACCCATATGGATGGAGCACTGGTAGTCATAACAGATGCCAGCTTCAACGAACTGTAACAACAGTGCTAGCTGACCAGCAGCCCCGACCACACCCACTATTAACTTTGTAAATTTATTCTTTATATAATCAAGGTAGTTAATAAATCACTGCTTGTTCTGATCTGAATTTGCATTTGGTTTGTTCTCACAGACACTCAGAAGCTTGATTACATCTAGTTTAGAAGTGCCTAAGATACCTAGACCGTTATGAATCAGCACTGATACCATATGGCAGCACCCTGCAGGGCAGTAACATAAGAGTTGAGGCAAAGTTTACAGAATTTTTTATCAAAATCTCCGTTAGGTTTGCCTCCATGCCTCAAAAATTCACCAAAACAATAATAGCTGCTCAAAAGAGATTAGTCCTAAAGGTACTGGGTGGTAGATTTATCTCACGAGGTGGTTTAATGCTGACTTGAGGAAATTGCTAGTCTTCCACTTTCCCTGTTTCTCATTTCTTTCCAAATTTCCTTTTATTCCTTGAATCTGTTACTCATTTTTAAATGTACATTTATTTAAGATTTTCTCATTCTTTTATTCTTTATTCTACAATTTGGCCTCTAAGATAGCTATTTTTTGGTCAGATTTCCAATATGTTCAGGACCCTTTGCCGCCATGAATTTCAGAGTTGTTCATGGTAAACCGTATTGTTTTAAACATCAATATTAATTATATGCATCAATTGAACATTAGCATCTACTCTTTTAACTGCCAATATTCTACATTTCAAATTGATCATTTTTTGTGACACCTAGAAAAACATTGAGACTCAAACATTTTGAAAGTTTTACAATAGATGCAAACACTGATTACACAGTGTCACTCTGGTGAGATGAGCTCGTGAAAGGAATACTAATACTTTGAATCTGATCTACACCATATATCAACATTATATACATCTTTCCACACTATCAGAAAAGGCATAACCATGCTTAAAGATGAATATCTTTTCTAAGACAAATCATTCCCTTTGGCCCTCTGTTATTTTAGAAAATTGTAAGTTGATTATATATATAGAATAATGAACAGTAAACAGTGGTCCTGACTGGTGAAATGATAGTTAAGGTATGTTGAAAGGACCAGCACTTTATTTATTGTTTTAGCCATTTGCATACAAACCTGAAGAGAGAATTTCCCTGGGTGTAAGAACGGTCAGATAGGAAATGTTAACCAGTAAATAAACTACAGTCACCAGAGGTAACGCAGTAAATATGCATTTGGGAATTGTTGTTCTGGGTTTCTTCAGCTCCCCTATAACACAAAAGAGGACAAAATCATAATTGGTAAACATTATTTCTAAAATTCATTATTTTTAGAT
The DNA here is from genome assembly GCF_002776525.5 of Piliocolobus tephrosceles. Classification (NCBI taxonomy): domain Eukaryota; kingdom Metazoa; phylum Chordata; class Mammalia; order Primates; family Cercopithecidae; genus Piliocolobus; species Piliocolobus tephrosceles. Next base: position 87,051,586 of record NC_045440.1, read on the forward strand.
TAATATTTTTGTATTTGTATAAATTTATGGGGTATAAGCATACCAAGGATGGTTATGCCTTTTCTATGATTTTATTACATGCATAGATTGTGTGGTGGTCAAGTCAGGGTTTTAGGGTATCCATCACCTGAATAACGTATGTTGTACCTGTTAAGTAATTTTTCATCAGCCACCTGTCCACTCCCTCTCCTTTCCAAGTCTCTATGGGTCATCATTTTACTCTCTACATCCATAAGTACACATTTTGTAGTTAATTATGAGTGAGAAGGTATAATATTTCTCTTTCTATTTCTGAGTTATTTCACTTAGGATGATGGTCTCCAGCTGTATTCATGTTGCTGAAAAAGACATGATTTCATTATTTTTATGTCTGTGTAGTATACTGTGGTGTGTACATATATGTATATACAAACACACAATAGTGTTGTGATAAACATGAGTGCAGGTATCCTATTGATTTATTTTCTTTTGGATAGATACCCAGTAGTGGGATTGCTGGATCAAATTGTAGTTCTATTTTTAGTTCTTTGAGAAATCTCCATACTGTTTTCCATAGACATTATACTAATTTACATTCCTACCAGCATCGCTCCACGTGTCAAGAATTGGGCTAGGCTCTTCCTATTCATTCAGCCACCACCACTACACATACACTGAAATGCGTGTGCACACACACACACAAGCACACACTGGTGGACTGCTACACACCCACCTGCCTAATATAGCTAAATGAAGAAAAATATGAAATATGCTTCATTTTCTCCATGGATGGTAAAATTTCTGAAGAAAGACTGAAGAATAAAAAATGAAATTGGAGCCCGTAAGTCCTGTACCATTTGAAGCCTACTAACGTGTTTAGCCTCATCTATTAAGTCCAGGCACTGAGTTTGGATAGTGGGAATCCAGCGGTAAGCAGAAACTACATGACGTTTGACCTCAAGAAGAAAAGCTACATATGAGTTAAATAATTGCATAAATAAGAGGTTAAAATAATGAAACTATGGAAAGTGTCTGTATGAAAAGAAACTAAGTGCTATGGAGATATATTATGTGACAATGTGATAGTTTCTCTTGCTATCTGTGTTTCATATATAGACAGATACAGACAGACTGGCCTTTGCAGTTCCTCAACAATGTCTTCTCCCTTCTTGCCATAGGGTCTGTTTTCCTATGTGGAATGTTCTTTCCTAGTTGCCTAGTTGACCTCTACCCTTCCTTCAGATCTCAGGAAAATAATCACTTCTTGGAAAATAGGAAAGGAAACTCTCTCCCTGGCTAGCAAAATTTTCCTATTATACATTTCTCATACCGTATATTGAAAGGAGTTAAAGAGCCCGTCATAACTTCTCTCTCCCTGTATGCTCTTGACCATTCCTTTATGCCAATATTAAGTACAAAGAAGGCCAAAAAAGTTGTAATTTAGCATCATATAGAGTGGATTTTCTAGGACAGATTTATGTTAAATATTGTTCCATTCATCACACCGTTTCCCCAAAGTTTGTCCTACCTGGAAAATTGCTCTGTGCCATGAAGAAATGATCATCTATAACCATAATATACAATGGCACCCTGTGCCCTGCCCAGTGGGAAGGAACAAAGAACAGACCTCAGATCCACCGGAAGTCAATCATTTTCAGTATACAAGAAAATTTATCTCAAGAATTTGAACCAAAGGTCAAGAGAAAAGCAACGTAATGGTTTTAAAAAAGAAAGGAAGATGAGAAAACATTTTTTTTTTAATTTCTAGAACTTCCTTATTTTTTCATATTAATTATTTATTTTATAGAGATGGGGTCTTGCTATGTTGTCTGGACTGGTCTTCAACTCCTGGCCTCAAGCAATCCTCCAGTCTAGGCCTCCCAAAGTGCGGATTAAAAATGTGAGTCACCACGTTCAGTCTGCTTCCCTATTTTTTGTTGCTCCTGAAGATTGGTGGCCCAAATCTTCCTTAAAATATAGCATAATCCTTCCAGTAAGTTCCCCTTTTATTGCTTAAGCTAATGTGAGTGGGTTTCTGCTATTTAAAACCAAATCCCCTTTGCTAATAAATATCTATCATTTGACTACATCAAATTTCTTCCATCTGTGTCTGCCCAGGGGTTGGATCTAATGCCCATGGGGTACACTAATCTGCGAACTTGAATAGTAAAAAATTTGAGAAGGTTTTAATTTTAACCCTGCCTGCACCACTTACTATTGTGGGACTTCTGAACAATGTATTGGCTGTCAAGGTTTCAATCTCCTTGTAGTGAAAACTATAGGGACAACAAGATTCCAATCCTAGTGTTTAGCATATAATAAGTGCTGAATATATGGTTGTTGTTAATTACTATAGTTATTAAAGGTTTGGGACAAAAGGGCATTTTTTTGGATTAACTGTACTTTCTTCTGAGCCTTTTACTTGTTCTCATCGTGTACTTGATTTGTAAAAAGGAGATGGAGATTACAATTTAATTTATAATAAGTGTTATAATAGCCAGACAGGCGACAAATATCCTTGCCTCTTGAACTTAGAAGATGGATATTCCAGCCAAGTGTAGTGGCTCACGTCTGTAAACCCAGCACTTTGGGAGGTGTAGGCAGGTGGATCAGTGGAGCCCAGAAGTTAAAGGCCAGTCTGAGCAACATACCAAAACCTCGTCTCTACTAAAAATCCACACACACAAAAAAAATTAGCTGAGCATCATGGTGAGTGCCTGTAGTCGCAGCTACTCAGGAGGCTGAGATGAGAGGATCAATCGAGCCCAGAAGGTCAAGGCTGCAGTGAACTATGATTGCACAGCTCCACTCCAGCCTGGGTGATAAAAAATAAAAATTAAAAAAAAAAGATAGGTATTCCTACACCTTGCAAAGTCACCTGTCTACAAATCACTATTTTGCAGGTAAAAGTGTTACTTAAAGCTTAGATGTACTTAAGATTTATTTTGTAAGTTAGCAACTCCAGCACACACTGAAATTCCTCCAACTTTTGTTCACCACTACAGGCTTGTGAGGAATTCCATAACAGTTTATAGGTCAGCATGAATAAATTCTGTAAATATATTTTTAGCTGACAATAATTATCTAACAATGACACATCTCTGCAATTGGATACAATGAAACTGGCTCAAATAAAAATCCAGAAATATTGCTTCTAGCCTTGAAAGCAAGAAACAATGAGAAACTTTTGCTGGTTATGCCAGTTGCTGAATTGGCCCATTTAATCACAAGCCACGTAAAACAGAAATATCCTCATAGCTTTCTTTTCTCAATACCTTATTTTTAACTCAATGCAAACTGACTTCCTCTCGTGTTCAAAATTCACCAATGACTTCTTACATCATCAGTGACAGTGCTCTAACCAGTCCTCATGCTCCTTGACTTCTGAATCATTTAACCAGATAGATCATCCCCTGCTTTTTGAAACATATTCTGATTTTCCTCTATAACACTCTGAGCCACCTCTGGTTTCTTCACTGAATCTTCTTTCTCTACCTCCTGCTTAAAAGTTGGCATTGTCCAGTCATCTGTCTCCCTCCGACTCTATGCCATTTTGTCCTTTGTCTCTCTATGTACTTGCCTTAGTAATCAACCCTATATATTTTGTCCTTCATCTTTGTATGTACTTGCCTTAGTAATCATATTTAATACCAAGACTCTCAGATGGAAACCACTTTGTAGTCACCTGAGGTTACATACCTTGTCTTCTATCTACACTGCATGCTTCTATTCTCCATGGCTTCACTCATATTTCTCTGGAATTTTGTGGATTCAATTCAAATTGCCACCTTTTCCACTCAGTGACAGCAAAAAGTGGCCTTTCTGCTGATTTCCAAAGTAATTATATTGTTCCGTTATGGCTATCTATTAAATACTGTATCAAATTATTTGTTTATAAGGTAAGAATTATAGTGATTTTAAACCATGATGTACATTTTGCAGATAACAAAAGAGGCTGGAACGGAGAAAATATTTGCTATAGTTGGTAACGGCAGACCCAAATCTAGGTATTGCCTCTCCTGCTAGACTGTAAGCCTCTTTGATAAAGACTGTATCTTACTCATCTTGAGGCACTAGTACAGGATTTTAAAAACAGTCTTTGAAAAGATGGTGGCTACTCAAATGATTTCACGAATGATAGATACATCAGTGGCGGGGGACTTGAGATTTTAAAAAGTTTTGTTCAGTAGTTAAGAGTCTGATACATATTTAAATAACAAGGAAAATAACTGACTTTTTAAAAAAGATTGAAGTTGAGAAAAAATGAAATGAAAGAATGTGAAAGAAAAGTCCTTAAGGTGATAGGAGGGAAAAGATAAAGAATTCAAGGGAAAAGACTGACTTTGAAAATGAAAAGATGAAAACTTCTGTTCTAGCATTGAAGGGAAGGGTATACAGCCTCAGAGCAATCTACAATATCTATGCTTCTCTACTCTTTAAAGATACTTAAGAACCTACAAAGAGCAAAAAACAGAACCATCATTCGATTCAGCAATTCCACTACTGTGTCTCTACCCACAGGAATAGAAATTGTTATATCAAAACGACCTCCGCACTTGCATGTTTATTGCAGCACTATTCACAATAGCAAAGTCATGGAATCAACCTAAGTGTCCATCAATGCATGACTGGATTCTTTTAAAATGTGGTATATACACACCATGGAATACTATGCAACCATAAAAATCATGAGATCATGTCTTTTCCAGCAACATGGATGCAACTAGAGACCATCATCCTAAGAGAAATAATTCAAAAACAGAAAATCAAATACTGTATATTCTCACATATATGGGAGCTAAACAGTGAGTACACATGGATATACAGAGGAAACTGTGACACTGATGATTCCAAAAGTGGGAAGAGTAGGTGGGGGTAAGGGTTGAAAAATTACCTATTGGGTACATGTTCACTGTTAGGGTGATGGGTACACTAGAAGCCCAGACCTCACTATTATACAAATAAATCCATGTAGTAAACCTGTACATGATCCCCGAATATGTAAAAATAACGATGCTTAAGAGCATAGTAAAAGTGCAAGGCAAAGATCCAGCACTTGTTGCTCTTCTCTGATGTCCCGAGTGAATCAAGAAGATGCTGTTCCACTTTGGCACCCACTTCAGTCAGCTGCCCAGTGCTGTCATTGCGGTCAAGGGGTCTGAACTGCTGGAGAAGTTCCTGTTTTGGGTGTCCAGGGAGTACTCGTCTGGAGGCTAGGGGAAGGAAGGGAGCCTCCTTCGGGCTCCTATAATCCTGGTTATAGTCTCTTTGCCTTGTGGGCTAACTTATTACTTATTTACTTTATTTATTTATTTATTGTTCTTTTTTTTGAGACAGGGTCTCACTCTGTAGCCCAAACTGGAGTGCAGTGGTGCAATCACAGCTTACAGCAGCCTCAAACTCCTGGGCTCAAGCGATCCTCCCACCTCAGCCTCTTAGTAGCTAGGATTAAAAGTGTGCACTTCTATGTTCAGATAATTTTTTCAGAAATCTGAGGAAGTGGCCATGGCCATTGTGGCTCATGCCTGCAATCCCAGCACTTTGAGAAGTAGAGGCAGTTGGCTTACCTGAGGTCAAGTGTTCGAGACCAACCTGGCGAACATAGTGAAAACCTGTCATTACTAAAAATACAAAAATAAGCC
>NC_045440.1:87057502-87149571 GCF_002776525.5 Piliocolobus tephrosceles
AGAAAGAAAGAAAGAAAGAAAGAAAGAAAGAAAGAAAGAAAGAAAGAGAAAGAAAGGGAAAGGAAGGAAGGAAGGAAGAGAAAAGAAAGGAAAGAAAGGAAGAAAGAAAGAAAGAGAAAGAAAGAAAGAAAGAAAGAAAGAAAGAAAGAAAGAAAGAAAGAAAGAAAGAAAGAAAGAAAGAAAGAAAGAGAGAAATCTGAGGAGAGGAATCTCACTATTTTGCACAGGCTGGTCTCAAACTCCTAGGTTCAAGCAATCCTCCCATTTCGGCCTCTCAAAGCATTGGGATTATAGGCATGAGCCATCACACCCAGCCCTAATTTAGCTTTTAAATGCATCCAAGGTTGCTGTAGGACAGCTTTTATAATGCACACAAGAAAATTATAGCTTTATCATTAATTAGAATGCTTGATGTGAAAAAGGTCAATTGCATGTAAAATCAATTTGTATTATTACATTCATCAATGAAAGGAAAAAGTTATAATAAAATATAAAACGTAATTCCAAAAGTAAGTAAATAAAAATACTTAGAACCTCAATGTGTCATACCTATCTACAACGCAAACATAGTCCAGCATTGGATCATTCCTGGATTTACAGTTTCATGGGTGGGGAATATTTTCACAACCCCAGCTTTTATCCATTAACAGAAAGGAAACAGATTAACACAGAAGTCTGTGGTCCCAGAAAGGAAAGTTGAAAAAGAGAAGCTGTTCAATCAAATAAGTACCTTAGAATAAACAGGAAGATAATTAAGAGTAGGTAACAAGTGCAAGGCTGGCGTGATCTGATTTAGAAAGTCACAAAGAAGAAAGAAACATTGAATCATTTAAGACTCAAAATACAACAAATGATAGGCATTTCATATTGTATGCAATAAGTCATGATTTTAGATTTTTTTTTTTCCCTCAACGGATTGTTACCTGCTATAAGTGTAAAGCATTCCCCTCCTGAATATGCAAAATATCCTTGGAAGATGGCTTGTATAAGGTGAGAGATATCTGGAAATTCAGAATCAAAAGCATTCTGAAACCGTTCTACATTCTCCTTTTTCCCTCTTACCAGGAACACTACTCCAGTTAGGGAAATGAAGCTCAGTATGGACACTTTCAGCACAGAGCTAGCCATCTGAAGCCAAGTCACTTCTTTCACACCACGAGAAGTCAGAATTCCTACAATCCACAACATGGCCAATGCCAGACATTTCTTTGGCAGCTTTGGGACAGAGCAGCTGGGGAAAAAAGGCTGGATGCTGTACTCAGCAAGGAGCAGAGCTTGGCCAGCAACTACCCCTGACCCCAGAAACAAGGATGTCCAGAGATTCAAGAAAGCAACCATGGAGCCAAAGTATCTCTTGAGAAAACAGTATTGAGCTCCACTGCATGGGAAGCTTATACTTATCTCTGCAGAGCAAAGAGTTGATGTCATGGCCAGTATGGCACAGCCAGCCCAAACGCACAGGGAGACTCCCACGTTCATGCAAGAGTATGCCAACACACCTTTGGGGGACACAAAAATTCCTGCACCAATGATATTAATAAGTAAAAAACTTGTGCCCCAGCAATATCCAAACACTCTCTTGAGCTGTATTTTCTTCCCTCTATCCATTGTAATTGAAGAGCTTTCAAATTCTATATAAATTACAGTTTCTAGATTTTCCTGCCTACGTAGCTGCAAAGGATGTTGATGGATTCCTGAAATAAAATAATGCTGTCCTTTCTGTTCCCTTTTCATTAAGTATAGCTTGGTTTTAATAATTAACAAAATAGAAGTGGAAGATGGGGACAAAAAATAATAAGTAACAAAATAGATGTGACACATTCAATAAAATAAACCAAGAAGTAGAAGGCTTTGGTCTGACTTGTCTTTCAATTATTATCAAAATAATGCACTCAGATTTTTAAAAAAAGGAATTTCCAAGAAGACAGGGACTACAGTGCAAAGCTGGGGCTTCCTGCTCTACTTCACTGCTTCCAAAATGCATTCCCAGTTCCCTCCTTTGGAAACAATCATTTTATTTTATTATTTTATTTTATTTTTTGAGACAGAGTCTCACTCTGTCACCTGGGCTGGAGTACAGCCTTGACCTCTTGGACTCAAGTAACTCTTCCACCTTAGCCTCCCAAGTAGCTGGGACTACGGGCATGAGCCACCACACCCGACTAAGGTTTTTGGTGGTGGTTGTTTTGTTTTGTTTTTGGTAGAGACGAGGGTCTCACTTTGTTGCCCAGGCTGGTTTTGAACACCTGTGCTCAAGTGATCCTCCCGCCTTGTCTCCCAAATTGCTGGGATTAGAAGCCAACCATTTTAAAGTATGTATGGTTTTAGATCTTTTTGATGGTTGCCTTCATAACTCTAAATAATACAAAAAGACTTTTATTTCTAAATATCTCAACTTTAGGAAGCAAATACTGACCTCTTCCCATGAACATGGAGGAATTCGCTCACTATCCTTTTACTGCCTTGACTCCCTCTTCTTCACATTTTTTTAAATCACTAAGCTTTCAGGAAACAATTTATCAGGCTTATATTCACAGAAGCTAATTAGCAAGGCAAGGGAGGGAAATGTACTGAAACATAAGCCTGTCGTTTAACCAGTCACCTATCATTCTGGTAGCCTTAGTCACATACAGAAAATTGTGAACGGAAAGTACAGGAGAAGAACTGGCCCCAGGGACAGAGGGAAATAGGGTCCTAACTGTCTTGTCCTAACCTACAAGTCTAGGAGTGGCTCCCACGTTTGTTGACTTTATAATGAAAAGCCCTGTCCTGAAAATTTCCAAAGGCTCATAAGCCTGGAGCACATTTAAGCCTAGGAAATAAGAATTTCTCTCCCCCTCTCTCTCTCTTTTTTTTTTAAGCTGGGACTAGAGGCATGCACCACCATACCCAGCTAACTTTTGTGGGGATTTTTTTCGGTAGAGATAGGGTTTCCCCATGTTGGCCAGGCTGGTCTCAAACTCCTGACCTCAGATGATTCACCCACCTCTGCCTCCCAAAGTGCTGGGATTACAGGCATGAGCCACCATGCCCTGCCTAGTAAAGTATTTCTCAATTGTCCCCTAAGAGTAAGTGAAAGTGAAATTGCTTGGTTTTGGTTTGGTTTGGGAAAACTGGCTATTTTCTAGCAGATTGGATCCAAGAAAATTCACTGATAATACTACATAGTGATATAGGGCTGGGTGCAGTGAGTGGGTGGCTCATGCCTGTAATCCCAGCACTTTGGGAGGCCAAGGTCAGCGGATCACCTGAGATCAGGAGTTTGAAACCAGCCTGGCCAACATGGTGAAACCCCGTCTCTACTAAAAATACCAAAATTAGCTGGGCGTGGTGGTGCCCATCCTACTAGGGAGACTGAGGCAGGAGAACTGCTTGAACCTGGGAGGCGGAGGTTGCAGTGAGCTGAGAGTGGGCCACTGCACTCCAGCCTGGGAGATGGAACCAGACTCTGTTTCAAACAAACAAACAAACAAAAACTATATAGATTTCAGTAAACACGACCAGGTCCGTGTCCCAAATAAAACCGTGCCTTCTTTCTCGTCTCAAAAAGCAAGGACCTGGGAGTGTGAAAAGAATACCAGAAAGCTCTCTATAAGATTGTGTTACTGAACCAGACCTGTTTTGTTCACTGCACAGTACGCCAACGACCAAGATGATGAGCTTTCCGAAAAAGAAAGGATTTATTCCTTTCTCTTTAAGCCAAGTGAAGAGATGGGAGAACAGGTCTCAGATCTGCCTCCTCAAAGATGGGGTTTAAGAATATTTATGGGATCGAGGAGTACGTGGTCTGAGGCATGGAGAAACGTGACTGGGGATAAGGATAAGTGAGATAATTGATGTTTTGTGCAAGCACATTCAAGCTTCATGGCTCCTCATAGGATAGATGTTCAGAAAATGATAATGTTATTATGATATGAGGGTGGAGCTTATAAATGACATCTTATAAATGGCACTGTGATGTCAAAAGATCCCACATGGGACATTCGTGGAGGCTCATCCAGGTGGAGGGGTGGTGGTCTCACCTGGTTTAAATGGACAAGAGTTGACTCTAGGTTCCTGAAAAACAACGTAGGCAACTGCTACCACTGTGACCCATACATATGTCAGAGATGGTATCTATAGGGAAGTTCAAGGGAGTCTTGTGATGTACTGCTTAGCTATGTGACATTCGTTTAGAGTTAGTAATCTTTTAAAACAGTGAACCTAGCTAAAAGCTAGCAAAGTGGGTTAAAGTTTGACGAGTCTAGTCAGATCTGCCCTTGGCTGCAATAGAGACAAAGTAGAAGCATGGGACAAAGGTGACCATTGTCCCACCAATAAATTCCCCACCTAACATTCTACTCTTAGGGAAGATGGTGAGGGAATCCACTACCCAAGCCTTGGATCTCACAACAGGAAAATATAAAAGTCCAGAAGAACCAGGGCCACCAAATGGGAGTGTGGTCATTTTGTAGTTGTTACCTTGGCTAGACTGAATCACGTTTTCCTAAATTCTCAATTAGGAAGATTCTCATAAGGAAGGAATTCTCATAAGGAAGATGTCTGTGTGAGATTTGGAGTACAGAAGTGAAACAGCAATTGCATTGGTAGTTCACACTGATAAGAAGTTTCCCCATGACCAAACTTCAGTCAGCCTCCTTTGATCTCTCTTCCTGACCAGGCCTCATCTTTGGCCAGCTGAGCGCAGCTTAGCAAGAATCTCCTCACTCTTGATATGCAATCAAGCTCTTCTTGGTAACTGTCCATCCATTAACCCCCTCATTCTGTTCATTGACTACAAATCCCCAGCTGTCTTTGCTGTATTTGGAGTTGAGCTCAGTTCTATACTGAAGTCTCTCTCCCTTATTTCAGTAGCTCAAATGAAATCTATCTTGCTATTTTTAACAAATAGTGCAGTTTTTCTTTTACAACATTCATTGTTTAATATGTGATGACCCACATAATTGCTGTCATTGTCATGTATCTGCTGGTTTTCCTCATTAATGTGGGGTTGTGACTGAGTGTACAATTCCTCCACTTTCTGTGAGATCATCCTTCAGCTTTTACAGCTCCTAGGACAAGCATGTATATTTAGTTCCATGATAATGGACCTCAACTTCTGCAAGATACCCACACCATTGAGGTCAGAGGTCATGAGAACTGGCACAGATTTCAATCCATCTTCCTGGTCTTCAACTCATGCCTGTGAGTTCCAATTTGTTTTTGCTCTCCCTCACTTTTACATATATTGCCCTTTCTGAATTACTTGAACTTCAAGTTCCCAGCATCAGACTTAAGGACAACAGCCTTTGTAGAGACTGCCCAGCTACCTACCATAGTTGCTTAAGGTCAAATCTCTGTAACAGAGTAAATCCTGTTAATTTTTATAAATACCTAAATAGATAATAAAGATGGAGACAAGATTCATTAAAGGTATAGGCATAGATATAGAAAGACATAGATATAGATTTAGAGGCTCTGCTTCTAAATCTTCTTGATTCCTAATATAAGGAGCAAAAAGCTATGGCGTGTTCTGCATTCCTGGTACACTATAGTACTCAGGTAGGTCCATGACTCTGAAAATGAAGAATGTAAGATAAGAGATAGGCTGGGAAATCAATCCCCATTTCTGTTAACTTTCAAGAATATCGGAGATTCTCCAAACTCAGGAGATATATTCCTTGAAGCAGTGCCCTCTAGTCTAAGGAGGTTATTCTTGGACATTCTGTGTGGGCCTACTATTATACATCAAAGAGAAAGATGTGTAAGTTCTCCAATATTAGACTCAGCTGCATAGTTCCTTCAGTGCCCAGATGAATATCTTTCACACAGCACGTAGGTATATTCAGCTTTTGGACAGGAACTTCAGAAAGCTAACTGAAAAACTGTCATGTTCATATCATCTTATAAATGACTTGTGGGAACAGGAGACTGAAAACAAAAGAGAGGAGACATATTGAATGGCATTAAGTGTTGCCACCGGAAAATTTACAATGATATTTCTTTTTATCTTTGTTTTTCTTTTTCTATAATTACACTACTAAGAGAAGAACTGTCATGATGACAGGACTGAAAGTGTCAATCTTAGAGAGTATATATTATTAACTCAATTGTACAGCTATGCAAAAAAAAATGTTTAAAGGTTTTAGAGAACTTGTCCATTTCATCTCTCTTGGAAGTAGAAGAGCCAGGATTTACATCTAGTCCTGGGTTATCCAAAGCTCATGATCTTCATAGGTATACCTCAAAAATTTTGCAGGTTCAGCTTCAGAACACCACAACAAAGTGAATATTGTAATAAAACAAATCACAGAAATATTTTGGTTTCCCAATACATATAAAAGTTATGTTTATTCTACATTGTAGTCCTTTAAGTGTGTAATAGAATTATGTCCTTAAAGATATTTTTAAAATGCTTTATTGCTTTAAAAAAAAATGCTTATGATTATCTGAGGCTTCAACAAGTTGTAATGTTTCGCTGGTGGATGGTCTTACCTCAATGTTGATGGCTTCTGACTGATCAGGGTGGCGGTTGCCAAAGGCAGAGGTGGCTGTGACAATTTCTTTTTTGGGTTTTTGTGTGGTTTTATTGTCTGTTTGTTTTCAGTTTTTTTTGTTTTTGTTTTTTGTTTTTCTTTTTTTTTTGAGACAGAATCTTGCTCTGTCACCCAGGCTGGAGTGCAGTGGTGTGATCTTGGCTCACTGCAACTTGCCTCCTGAGTTCAAGCAATTCTCCTGCCTCAGCCTCCCAAGTAGCTGGGATGACAGCCATGCTGCACCACACCCAACTAATTTATGCATTTTTAGTAGAGATGGGGTTTCGTCATGTTGGCTAGGCTGGTCTCAAGCTTCTAACCTGAGGTGATCTGCCTGCCTCAGCCTCCCAAAGTGCTGGGATTACAGGAGTGCGCCACTGCACCTGACCAGTATGGCAATTTCTTAAAATAAGACAACTATCAAGTTTGCCTCATTAATTGACTCTTCCCTTCATGAAAGATTTTTCTGTAGCACGCTATGCTGTTTGATAGCATTTTACCCACAGTAGAACTTCTTTCTAAATTGGAGTTGATCCTTTCAAACATTGCTGCTGTTTTATGAGCTAAGTTTATGTAATACTCTAAATCCTTTTTCATCATTTCAACAATGTTCACAGCATCTTCACCAGTTATAGATCTCAAGAAACCATTTTCTTTGCTCATTCACAAGAAGCAATTCCTGATCTGTACAGATTTTATCCATAAGCTTGTAGTTCCACTTCTGGTTCTCTTGCTATTTCCACCACATCTTCAATTTCTTTCTCCATTGAAGTTTTGAACCCACCAGTCATCCATGAGGGTTAAAATCATCTTCTTCCAAATTCCTGTTAATGCTGATATTTTGATCTTCTACCATGAATCACAGTGTTCTTAATGCTATCTAGAATGATGAATTTTTCCCAGAAGGCTTTAAATTTACTTTTCCCTGATCCATTGGAAGAATCATGATCTATGGCAACTACAGCCTTATGAAATGTATTTCTTAAATAAGAAGACTTGAAAGTCAAAATTCTCTTTGATCCATAGGCTGCAGAATGAATATTGTGTTAGCAGGTATGAAAACAACATTAATTTTCTTGTACATCTCCATCAGTTATTGCATGACCAGGTGTATGATCAATGATCAGTAATCTTTTGAAAGGAATCTTTTTTTTCTGAGCAGTAGGTCTCAAGAGTGAGTTTAAAATATTGAGTAAAACCAACCATGCCATAAACAGATGTGCTGTCATCCAAGGTGTGTTGTTTCATTTGAAAAGTAGAGTAGAGTAGAGTTAGCATAATTCTTGAGGGTCCTAGATTTTGGAATGGTGCACAAACATTTGCTTCAATTTAAAGTCGCCAGCTAAACTAGCTCCTAACAAGAGTCAGCTGTTCTTTGAAACTTTGAAGCCAGGGCTTGACTTCTCCTCTCTAGCTATGAAAGTCCTATATGACATCTTCCAATAGAAGACTGTTTCATCTCCACTGAAAATATGCTACTTAGTGTAACCACCTTCATCAATGATCTCAGCTAGATCTTCCAGAAAACTTACTGCAGGTTCTACATCAGAATTTGCTGCTTTACCTTGCATTTTTATGTTATGGAGATGGCTTCTTTCCTGAAACCTCATGAACCAACTTCTGCTGGATTCAAATTTTTCTTCTGAAGCTTCTTCACGTCTCTCACCCTTCATGGAATTGAAGAGATTTAGGTCCTTGCTCTGGATTAGGCTTTGGCTTAAGGGAATGTTTGGCTTGATCTTCTATCTAGACCACTTAAATTTTTTCTATATCAGTAATAAGGTGGTTTTCTTTCTTTTAATTCATATGTTCACTGAAATAGCACTATTAATTTCCTTCAAGCACTTTATTTTTGCATGCATAACATAGCTAATTGCTTGGCTCAAGAGGCCTAGCTTTCAACCTATCTCAGTTTTAAACATGCTTTTGTCACTAAGCTTCATCACGTCTAGCTTTTGATTTAAAGTGAAAGACATGTGACTCTGCCATTCACTGGAACACTTAGAGCCATTGTAGAGTTCTTAATTGGCCTAATTTTAATATTGTTGTGTCTCAGGGAACAGGGAGACCCGAGGAAAAGGAGAGAGACATGGAAACAGCCAGTTGGTGGAATAATCAGATCATGCACATTTATCAATTAAATGCACTGTCTTACATGGGCACAGATCATGGTGTAAAATGCAGGTGTAGTTAAACTATAACCAGCCTTTGTTGCGAAGGTCACAAGATTTTTAACTTCTCCAATTACTCCTGTAAATAACATCACTACTAGAACCTAAGATTGGCCTTTTGAGGTGTCTTTTCAGATTTTTGCATTTCTGATGACTGAATGACTCTACCTGGAGCTGGGATTCATGATTCAAAGTGGATCTGGCACACTAGGACCATTTTCCACACTCCGAGGTCTGTCCTACAGACCCTGGCCATCAGATGAAATGAGTACTCAGACACAGGTAGGTATGCAATGTAAGAACAGCTAGGTGACTGCCTGGCTCTAGTGGCCAGGGAGCAGCCCCGAGAACCTGGAGCTGCTTGCTTTTATTCAGTGCGGGCACAATGCCGAAAACCTGAAGCAAACACAACCTGCAGGTAATTAACATTTATTGTTCCCCTTTCAGGGAATGTCACGCACACAGCTGATCAAAAGTCAGTTCCTGACCAATATAAATAAACAAGCCCATTTAAGATAAATTCCCCTATACTCCCTTGTACCTACTCCTTGCCTTCTGCCTCAGGGTTATAGAACAGCTGCCTTCAGCTATTCTCCTGCAGGGTTCTGAAAAACCTTCCAACCTTTCAGAAGGTTTGCATCCTTTCCCTATAGTTTTTCCCACCATGCCGACAGATACCCTACACCACACCCCTATGACTGCATTCCCAACCAATCAACAGCACCTATTCCCTAACTGCTTGCCTGCCAACCTATCTTTTTGAAACCCTAGCCTCCAAATTTTCAAGGAGGCTGATTTGAGTAATAATAAAACTTTGATCTTCTGTTTAGTTGGCTCTACATGTACTAAATTCTCTATCGCAATTCCCCTGTCTTGATAAATTGGTTATATCTGGGTAGCAGGCAAGATGAACTTATTGGGCTGTTAGAAAACCACAGTCTCTCAGCCACTAGAAAGTGGCAAACCAGGAGTTTCTCAAAAGATACCATTTTCAGAGTAATTTTTTTAAAGGCAGGATTGCACTCTGTCACCCAAGCTGAAGTACAGTGGTGCAATCTTGGCTCACTGCAGTCTAGACCTCCAGGGCTCAGGTTATCCTTTCACCTCATCTTCCTAAGTAGCTGGGACTACAGGCATATGATACCACACCTGGCTAGTTTTTTGTAGAGACAGGGCTTTGCCACGTTGCGCAGACTGGTCTTGAACTCTTGGGCTCGAGAGGTCTTCCCAACTCAGCCTCCCAAAGTGCTAGGATTACAGGTGTGAGCCACTGTACCTAGCCAATAGCACTGTTTTTATTTAATGCATCTCTTAGCTCTTTGAAGAAGTCCCATTTGCAGGGCACTGTTGTCATTTGACATAACTCAGATATTGCTCTGTGGGAAAAATTCCTATATGCAGAGTATTCGTCTAAAACAATCAATTGTGATTATCTAACTCAGCAGTTGCCTAAGGCAACAATACTAGTATAGGAAAATAAAATCCCACCTTGGAATATCTGAAGGAAAAGATCTTTATAGGGTCTTTGAAAGGCCCTGGCATATCCCTGAAGACCTAGAAGGCCATGTGCATGTTCAGGGCTGTGCAAATGCTCAGGAAAGAACTGAAAGGACCCCAGTATCTCACCTCTGGCTCACCTTGAGACCCTGTGAAAACAGTAAGTGAAGTTTAAGGTTGACTGGAAAATTGCCTGAGCATCAGAGGGCCTCAACACAAACACAGAAAGCTCTTTGGCAAACAATGGAAGATTTATTGGTTCAAAGTATTTATGGAAATCTCTAATCAGTCAATAGCTGAATACTAGCGCTTCTTAGTAGAGAATTCAGAGGCTGCACACTATAGAAAATATACATTGTATTAGTTCAAAGTGCCAAAACCTAGGTGACTTTAGAAAAAAGAAATTTATGGTCTCACAGTTCTGGAGACTAGAAATTCAAAATCAAGATGTCAGGGCCATGTTCTTACTGGCAACTCTATGTGAGAACTTCTCTGGCCTCTTCTAGCTTCTAGTGATTTAATCCTTGGGCTTCTTTGGTTTATAAATGCACTACTATGGTCACATTCTGTTTTCTCTCTGTCGGTCTTCATATTATCTTCCCACTGTGCCTATATGTCTCTGTGTCCAAATTTCCTTTTTATAAGGACAACACTCATATTGAGTTAGGGTTGAACCTAATGACCACGTTTTAACCCGATACCCTCTGTGAAGATCCTATTTCCAAATAAGGACACATTCTGAGGCACTGAGGATTAGAACTAAACATATATTTTTCAAGGGATACAATTAAACCCATAATATAGACTTTATAAATTAGTCCAGGAAAGTGATTGAATGAACACACACACACAGACACACACACACACCAGCAGCAGCAATAAAACAATAACAACAACAAACTCTGGGCAGAAGGAACCTGATTTTGAGAGTCACCATATTATATTACCTAAAATGTCCAGTTTTCAATAAAAATGTATGTGGCTTATTTAAAAAACCAAAAAGGTGTGGCCCATACACAGGAAAATGGTAGTCAATAGAAACTCTCCCTAGGGAAACCAAGATGTTGAACATATCAGAAAAGCTTTTTTTTTTTTTTTTTTTTTTTTGAGATAGAGTCTCACTCTGTTGCCCAGGCTGGAGTGCAGTGGTGCAATCTTGGCTCACTGCAAGCTCTGCCTCCCAGGTTCATGCCATTTTCCCGCCTCAGCCTCCCAAGTAACTGGGATTACAGGCGCCTGCCACCTCGCCTGGCTAATTTTTTGTATTTTTAGTAGAGAAGGGATTTCACCGTGTTAGCCAGGATGGTCTCAATCTCCTGACCCTGTGATCCACCCGCCTCGGCCTCCCAAAGTGCTGGGATTATAGGTGTAAGCCACTGCACCCAACCTCAGAAAAACATTTTAAATCAGTTCAGAGAATTAAAGGAAACAGAGTGTAAAAAATTAAAGTATGACAGTGACATCTCACCAAATAGAGACTATTAAAGATAAATCATTATAAAAAAGAACCAGATACAATTTGTGGAGTTGAAAAGTACAATAACTAAAATGAAAAACTCACTAGAGGAGCTCAATAACAGATTAGAGCTGGCAGGAATAAAAGAATCAGTGAACTTGAAAATAGATCAAATAAGATTATCCACTCTGAGAAACAGAAAGAAAAAAGAATGAAGAAAATGAAAAGAGTCAGAGAGACCAGTATGATGCCATCAAGCAGATCTAAATAAATAAAAAGACATTTCATGTTTGTTCTTTAGAAGAATCAATATTGTGAAGATAGCAATTATCTCCCAAATTCATTTATAGATTCAACACAATCCCTTTCAAAAATTTCAGTAGGCTTTTTTTTGTGTATGTGGAAATTGATAAATCCTAAAAATTATGGGAAAATGAAAAACACCCAAAGTACTCAAAATAATTTAGAAAAGGAAGAACAAACTTGGAGGACATTCAATTCTCAATTTCAAAACTTATTATAAAAGCTATAATCTGATACAGGTACATAGACATCTAGGCATATGGATTTTTTATTTGTTTTTTTTTTTTCATTTTTAATTTTGTGGGTACATAGTAGGTGTACATATGGGTACATGATATGTCTTAGTACTGACATGCAATGTGAAACAAGTGCATTATGAAGAATGGAGTGTCCATCCCCTCCAGCATTTATCCACTGATTTGCAAACAATCCAATTACATTCTGTAAATTATTTTTAAATGTACAGTTGTTATTATTGACTATTGACTATAGTCAGCCTGTTGTGCTATCAAATAGTAAGCCTTATCTATTCTTTGTATCCATCTTGTATGCAAGGATACAAATCAGCTAGAAGTAAAAAGATGAATCAAAGATATATAATGCAAACAGTACCCAAAATAGAGCTGGAGAAGTTATACTAATAAAAGACAAAATACATACACACAGTAAGAGTACCAGAAGGATTGGAGAGGAAGGGATAGAAAGAACATTTGAGGAGCTAATGGCTGAAATCTTCCCAACATTGATAGAAAAAACAAATGAACCCCAAGTAGAAAAATTCAAAGAAAGACACACATAAATACATCATAGTCAAACTGCAGAAAGACACAAAGAGAGAATCTTGAGAGCAATAAGAGAAAATTAAATCATTATGTACAAGAAATTCTCAAAAAAATTAATGCTGACATTTCATCAGAAACTATGGAGATTAGAAAGTAGCATGATGACATACTTGAAGTGTTAGGGGAAGGGGCAACCACTGACCAAAAGTTCTATATCTAACAAAACAATTTTCAAAACTGTGAGAGAAATATATTCCAAGGTAAACAAAAGTTTACCAAATTTACAACCAGCAAATCTGCCGTAAAGGGGTTCCTTCAGCCTTAAATGAAAGACAAATAAAATTATAATTTTTGTACTGCTTTTCTTCTCTGAATTAGAAGACAAGTGCATAAAGGAATAAATATAAATCTGTATTGATGGTCTAATGTATAAAGATATAATCTGTATAATAATATCACATAAGAGGAAGGAGGGAATGGAGTGATACTGGAGCAAAATTTCTGTATTTCTGCGTACTATTGAAATTAAGTTAGTATTCATCCAGACTAGATTGCTTTAAGATAGCAGTTGTAATCCTGAGGATAACCACAAGAAATAACATTTTTAAAAAGAGTAGAAGAAACAACATGGGAATTTAAATGATAAAATTGAAAACATCTATTTAACACAAGAGAAGTCAGTCATGAGGAAAGAGATGAACAAAAAAGACACAAGACACACAGGAAACAAATAGCAAAATGGCAGACATATATCTCACCTTATCAGTAATTAAATTAAATGTAAATAATTACATGCTCCAATCCAAAAGGCAGAGGCAGGTTGAATGGATAAAACTACATGATCCAATTATATGCTGTCTACAAGAGAGAACTTAGATTCAAAGGTACAAATCAGCTAGAAGTAAAAAGATGAGTAAAAGACATATAATGCAAACAGTAACCAAAATGGAGCTGGAGAGGTTATACTAATAAAAGACAAAATAAACTTTAAAAAATTGCTACTGGATGGGAGAGAGATTTTATGATGATAAAAGCATCAACTCAGCAGTACTACATAAAAATTATAAACATCTAATAACTGATCCCTAAATACACAAAACTAAAACTGGTGGAATTCAAGGTAGAAATAGAAAATTCAACAATAGTAGTTATAAACTTTAATATTCCACTCTTGAAAACTGCTAGATAAGTTTCAAGCCTAAGTAACAAAGAAAAAGCTGATAGAACAACTAGTAAAAGAATTCAGCAAGAATACATAAAACGTAAAAAACATTATCAACCTACTTGACGAAATACCCATCAACACTAAGAGTATACATTCTTTTCAAGCACATATGGGATATTCTCCAGGATAAATCATATGTTAAGTCATGAAATAAGTATTAATACATTTAGGAGTAGGAAAATTATACAAATCAAGTTAAACTAGAAATTTTTTAAAAAAGAAGGAAACTACAATAACCGAGAAAATGTGGTATTGGCAAAAGGTTAAAAAAATAAATCAAGGGAACAGAATAGCAGCCCAGAAATAGACAGACACAGATATAATCAATTAAACTTTGACAAAAGAGCAAAGTCAATTCAATAGAAAAAAGAGAGTCTTTTCAATAAAGGGTGCTAGAACAAATGGACATTCATATGCAAAAAAAAAAGTGAATCCAGTCACAGACCATACACTTTTCACAAAAATTAACCCCAAATGGATTAGAGACCTAAATTTAGAACAAGAAACTACAGAGTTCATTCTAGAATGTAACATAAGATAAAAGCTAGGTGACCTTTGGTTTGGTGGTGACTTCTTAGATACAACACCAAAAGCACTACATATGAAAGCAAAAATTGATGTTATAATTCATTACAATTAAAAACTTCTGCTCACAAAAAAATCACTCTTAGGAGAATAAAAATATAAGCCACAGACTGGAAGTAAATATTTGCAAAACATATATCTGATGAATCATTATACCTAAAATATAGAAATAACTATTAAAACAAAACTCAGCAATAAGAAAGTAAACAACCCAATTAATTAATAAGTGAGCAAAAAAAAAAACTGGACAGTTCACCAAAGAAAACATATAGATAGCAAATAAGCATATGAAAAGATGCTCAACATCATATGTCGTCAGGGAATTGCCAACTAAAACAACAGTGAGATTTCATGACATACCTATTAAAATGGCTAAAATCCAGAACATTTACAGCACCAAAGGCTGACAAGGATGTGGAGCAATGGAGATTCTCATTACTGGTGGGAATGAAAAAATGGTACAGTAAAATTGAAAAACAGTTTGGAAGTTTCCAACAAAAATAAACATAGGCTTACCATATGATCCAGCAATTGTGTTCCTTGGTATTTACTCAAATGAGCTGAAGTATGTACACAAAAACCTGTACATGAAGAATTATATCAGTTTTATTCACAATCTGCTAAAACTTGGAAGGAGTCAAAATATCCTTCATTAAGTAAATAGATAAGCAGTGGTACATCCTAGCTGTAGTATACTCCAATATACAATGGAATATTATTCAGCAATTAAATGAGCTATCAAGCTACACCAAAACATGAAATAAACATTAAGTGCATACTGTTAAGTGAAAGAAGTTAAATTAAAAAGATTACATATTGCATGATTTCAATCATATGCTATTCTGCAAAAGGCACAACTCTGGAGGGAGAAAAAAGATGTGTTTTCTGGAGACATGAGGGAAGAAGGAAACAAATGAAGTGCAGGGGTTTTTAGGGTAGTGAAAGTATTCAGATATGATACTGTAATGGTGTACACACATCATTATACATTTGTAACAACCCACAGAATATACAGTAAGGAGAAACTCTAATGTAAAGTATGAACTTTAGTTAATGACAATGTACCAATTTTGGCTCATCAAGGGTAACAAATGTACCATGCTAATACAAGATGTTAATAATAGGGGAAACTGGGTAGGGAGCATGAAAGGGGAGTGGTAGTGGGTGGAGGGAAAATGTGGACATTCTCAGTAGTTTCTGCTCAATTGTTCTGTAAACCTGAAACTGCTTTTAAGATAAAATCTATTGCTTTATTGCAAGATACAAGATAAGTATATAAAAATCAATTGTATTTCTAAATAAGAGTGAAATTAAGAATAAAATGCCATTCATAGTAGCAACAAAAAGAATAAAACACAAATAAATTTAGCAGAAAAAATATAAAACATACACTGAAAATAACAAAATTTTGCTGAAGTCAATTAAATAAGATCTAAATAAATACAAAGACATTTCATGTCTGTTTATTAGAAGAACCAATATTGTGAAGATAGCAACTATCTCCCAAATTCATTTATAGATTCAACACAATCCCTATCAAAAATTCCAGTGGACATTTTTGTGTGTGGAAATTGATAAATCCTGAAAATTATGTGAAAACAAAAAACACCCAAAGTAGTCAAAATAATTTAGAAAAACAAGAACAAAGTTGGAGGACATTTACTTCTCAATTTCAAAACTGATTATAAAAACTGTAATTGGTACTAGTACACAGACATAAAGGCATATGGATTTTTTTATTTATTTGCTTTCTTTTTCATTTTTAATTTTTGTGGGTATATAGTAGGTGTATATGTGGGTACATAAGATGTTTTGGTACAGACATGCAATGTGAAACAAGTACATTATGAAGAATGGGGTATCCATCCCCTCAAACATTTATCCATTGAGTTGCAAACAATCCAATTACATTCTTGAAGTTATTTTTAAATGTTCAGTTGTTATTATTGATTATTGACTATAGTCACCTTGTTGTGCTAACAAATAGGAAGCCTTATCCATTCTTTTTAATTATTTTGTCTTGTACCTTTTAACCATCCTCACCTCTGCACCAATCTCCCACTACCCTTCCCAGCCTCTGATAATCATCCTTCTACTCTCTATGTCCATGAGTTCAATTGCTTTCATTTTTAGATCTCACAAATAATGGAGAACATGCAATGTTTGTCTCTCTGTTCCTGGCTTATTTCAGTAAACATAATGATCTCCAGTTCTATCCATGTTGATGCAAATGACTGGATCTCATTTTTTATTGTGGCTGAATAGTACTCCATTGTGCATATGTACATATTCTTTATTTATTCATCGTTGATGAATGCTTATGTTGCTTCCAAATCTTAGCTACTGTAAACAGTGCTGCAACAAACATAGGAATGCAGATATCTCTTCAATTTATGGATTTATTTTCTTTTGGAAATCCAGTGGGATTGCTGGATCATATGGTAGCACAATTTTTAGTTTGTTAAGTAAACTCCGAACTGTTCTCTGTAGTGGTTGTACTAATTGGCATTCCCACCAATGGTTTACAAGGGTTCCCTTTTTTTGCACATCCTTACCAGCATTTGTTATTTGGATAAAAGCCATTTGTCTCTTGGATATAAGCCATTTTGATTGGGGTGAAATAATATCTTGTTGTAGTTTTGATTTGCATTTCTCTGATGATCAGTAATGTTGAGCACCTTTTCATATTTCTGTTTGCCATTTGTATGTCTTCTTTTTAGAAATGTCAGCTTAAATCTTTTGCCCATTTTTGACCGAATTGTATTTTTTCCTATAGAGTTGTTTGAGCTCCTTATACATTCTGACTATTAATCCCTTGTCAAATGGGTAATTTGCAAATATTTTATCCCATTCTGTGGGGTGTCTCTTCACTTTGTTGATTGTATCCTTTGCTGTGCAGAAGCTTTTTAACTTGATGTGATCCTATTTGTCCATGTTTGCTTTGGTTGTCTGTACTTGTGGGGTATTACTCAATAAACTGTTGCCCAGACCAACGTCCTGGAGATTTCCCCCAATGTTTTCTTGTAGGAGTTTCATAGTTTGAGGTCTTAGATGTAAGTTTTAATCCATTTTGATTTGATTTTTGTATATGGCAAGAGATGGGGGTCAGTTTTATTCTTCTGCATATGCATATAGTTTTCCCAGTACCATTTATTAAAGAGATTCTCTTTCCCCAGTGTGTTCTTGGAAATTTGTCAAAAATGAATTCATTGTAGGTGTGTGGATTTGTTTCTGCATTCTCTATTCTGTTCTGTTGTTCTACGTGTCTGCTTTTATGCCAGTACCATACTGTTTTGGTTACTATGGTTCTGTAGTAGAATTTGAAGTCTGGTAATGTGACTTCTCCAGTTTAGTTCTTTTTGTTTAGGATAGCTTTAGCTATTCTGGGTCTTTTGTGGTTCCATATAAATTTTGGGATTTTTTTTTTCTATTTCTGTGAGGAATGTCACTGGTATTTTGATAGGAATTGCATTAAATCTGTAGATTTCTTTGGGCAGTAATATGGACATTTTAACAATGTTATTTCTTCCAATTCATGAACATGGAAAATTTTTTCATTTCTGGTGTCCTCTTCAATTTTTTTAATCAGCATTTTATAGTTTTCATTATAGAGATCTTTCACTTCTTTGGTTAATTCCTAGGTATTGAATTTTATGTGTGGCTATTGTAAATAGGATTACTTTTTTATTTCTTTTACACATTGTCAACTGTTGGCACTGCTGTGTTTCCATTTTTCTGAATTTGTTTATCAGTTCTAATAGTCTTTTGATGGCATCTTTAGGTTTTTCCAAATATAAGATCCTATCATCTGCAAGTGAGGATAATTTGACTTCTTCCTTTTCAATTTATGCCCTTTTGTATCTTTCTGTAGTCTGATTTCTCTATCTAGCTGGGGCTTCCTACAGTGTGTGAACAACAATGGTGACAGTGGACATCCTTGTTGTGTTTTAGATTTTAGAGGAAAGGCTTTCAGTTTTTTTCCCATTTGGTATCAGAATAGTTGTGGTTCTGTGGTATATGGCTTTTATTATGTTAAGGAATGTTCCTCCTATTTCCTGATTTTTTAGGGTTTTTATCATGAAGGGATGCTGAATTATATCAAATACTTTTTTAGCAACAATTGAAATGATCATATGTTTCATTCTGTTAATATGGTATATCACATTGATTGATTTGCATATGTTGCATCCAACTTTGCATCCCAGGGATAAATCCCACTTGGTCAAGGTGAAATATCTCTCTAATGTATTGTTGAATTCAGTTTGCTAGCATTTTGCTGAGTATTTTTGCATCAATATTCATCAGAGATATTGGCCTGTAGTTTTCTGGTTTTGGATGTGTTTTTGCCTGGTTTCAGTATCAGGGTAATACTTGCCTCATAGAATGAGTTTAGAAGTACCTCCTCCTCCTCCTCTATTTATTGGAATAGTTTGAGTATGATTGGTATTAATTTTTCTTTAAATGTTTGGCAGAATTCAACAGTGACACCATCAGGTCCTGGAATTTTCTTTACTGGGAGACTTTTTATAACCGATTCGATCTCATTACTTGTTATTGGTCTGTTCAAGTTTTAGATTTCCTCCTGATTCAATCTTGGTAGGTTGTATCTAGGAATTTGTCCAATTCATCTAGATTTTCTGATTTATTGGCATATAGTTGCTCATAGTAGTCACTAATAATCCTTTGAATTCCTTCAGTATCAGTTATAATGGCTCCTTTTTCATTTCTGATTTTATTTATTTGGATCTTTTGTCTTTTTTCTTAAATAACCTGGCTAAAGGTTTGTCAATTCTGTTTAACTTTTCAAAAAAACAACTTTTGATTTCATCAATTTTCTTTTAATGGAGTCTCGCTCTGTTGCCCAGGCTGGAGTGTAGTGGCACAATCGTGACTCACTTTAACCTCCACCTCTCAGGCTCAAATGATTCTCGTGCCTCAGCCTCCCAAGTAGCTGGGACTACAGGCCCCCACCATCACTAATTTTTGATATTTTTAGTAGAGAGAGGGTTTCACCATGTTGGTCAGGCTAGTCTCTAACTCCTCACCTCAAGTGGTCCACCCACTTCAGCTTCCCAAAGTGCTCGGATTACAAGTGTGGGCCACTGCTTCCAGCCTCATTCCAATTTCATTGATTTCTGCTCTGATCTTTATTATTTATTTTCTTCTGCTAATTTTGATTTTGGTTTGCTCTTGCTTTTCTAGTTCTTTAAGGTGCATCATTAGGTTGTTTATTTGAAGTTTTTCCTCTTTGTTGATGTAGGTACTTATAACCATAACTTTTTCTCTTAGTACTATTTTTGCTCTATCCCATAGGTTTTGGTATGTTGTGTTTCCATTATCATTTGTGTTAAGAAATTTTTCAATTTCCTTCTTAATTTCTTCATTGACCCACTGGTCATTCAGGAGCATGATGTTTAATTTCCACATATTTGTGTAGTTTCCAAAATTCCTTTTGTTATTAATTTGTAGTTTTATTCCATTGTGGCCAGAGGAGATGCTTGATGTTATTTCAAATTTTTTTGAATATTGTAAGATGTGTTTTGTGACCTAACATATGGTCTATCCTTGAGAATGATCCGTGTGCTCTGGAAAAGAGCATATTCTGCAGCTCTGTAAATAAAATGTTCCATAAATATCTATTAGATTAATTTGATCTATAGTGCAGATTAAGTCTGATTTTTCTGTCTGCAAGATTTTTGCAGTGGTGAAAGTGGGGTGTTGAAGTCTCCAGCTATTATTGTACTGGGGGCTGTCTCTCTCTTTAGGTCTAATAGTATTTTCTTTATATATCTTAGTGTTCCAGTGTTAAGTGCTTATATATTTATAATTGTTATATTCTCTTACTGAATTGTCCTCTTTATCATTGTATAGTGACCTTCTTTGTCTCTTCTTACAGTTATTTTGCATGACTCAAGTAAGCATCAGAACTTATTATAGTTTTTGTCTTGAAATCTATTTTATCTGATATCAGTCTAGTGACATCTGTTCTTGTTTGTTTCTTTATTTTTGTTGTGTTTCCATTAGCATGAAAACCAATAGAAATCATCCCTTTATTTTTCAGTTTGTGTGTGTCTTTATAGGTGAAGTGTGGTTCTTATAGGCAACACATCTGTGCTTCTTGCTTTTTTCCATCTCTTTATTTTGAGTTTGTGTGTCTCTTTATAGGTGAATTGTGTTTCTTGTAGACAACAGATCAGTGGGTCTTGCTTTTTCATCCATTCAGCCAGACAGTGTCTTTTTATTGGAAAGTCTAGTCCATTTCCATTCATTATTATTATTGTAAGTAAGGATTTACTCCTGCCATTTTGTTATTTGTTTT
This sequence comes from Piliocolobus tephrosceles, assembly GCF_002776525.5. NCBI lineage: Eukaryota > Metazoa > Chordata > Mammalia > Primates > Cercopithecidae > Piliocolobus > Piliocolobus tephrosceles. The sequence continues at coordinate 87,078,356 of NC_045440.1, forward strand.
CTGGTTGTTTTGTGCTTTTCTCTTCCTTCCTTCCTTCTCCTTTCATTCCTGTCTTCCTCTATTGAAGATGATTTTTTCCTTGTGACATGATTTAGTTTTTTGCTTTTTTTGTGTGTGTATACATTTGTATGTTTTTTTGGTTTGAGGTTATCATGAAGCTTGCAAATACTGTCTTATAACCCATTATTTTAACCTGTTAACAATGTAACAGTATTTGCATATACAATCAAAGAAGCAAAAAAGAAAACTAATAAATACTTGTCTTAACTGCATCCCCCCACTTAACTTTTTGTTGTTTCTATTTATATCTTATTGTACTATGTCTGAAAAAGTTATTGTACTTACTATTTTATATTAGTCCATCATTTATTCCTTCTACTTAGGATAAGAGTAGTTTGCACACCATAGTTACAAATGTTATAATATTCTGTGGTTTTCTGTGTGCTTACTATTACCAGTAAGTTTTGTACCTTCAGGTGATTATTTATTGCTCATTAATGTCTTTTTCTTTCTGATTGAAGTACACCCTTTAGCATTTCATGTAAGACATGCCTGGTATTGATGACATCCCTCAGCTTTTGTTTGTCTGGGAAAGTCTATTGCTTCTTGATGTTTGAAGGATCTTTTCAACAGATAGACTATTCTAGGGTAAAAGGTTTTTCCTTCAGCACTTTAAATATATCAGGCACTCTTTCCTGGCCTGCAAGGTTTCCACTGAAAAGTCTGCTGCCAGACCTATTGGAGTTTCACTGTATGTTGTTTCTTTTTTCTTGCTGATTTTAGGATTCTTTCTTTATCCTTGACCTTTGGGAGTTTGATTATTAAATGCCTTGAGGTAGTCTTCTTTAGGTTACATCTGTTTGGTGTTCTATAATCTTTTTGTATTTGGATATTGATACCTTCCTCTGGGTTTGGGAAGTTCTCTGTTATTATCCCTTTGAATAAGCTGTCTATCCCTATCTCTTTTTCTACCTCCTATTTAAGGCCAATAACTCTTAGATTTGCTCTTTTGAGACTATTTAGCATGCCTAAATCCTATAGACATGTTTCATTCTTTTTTATTCTTTTTTCTTTTGTCTCTTCTGATTGTGTATTTTATTTTTTTATTTTTAAATCTTTTTTATCTTATTTCTTAAAATAAGCATTATTTTATTTTTATTTCATTTTTTAAGACAGAATCTCACTCTGTCACCCAGACTGGAATGCAGTGGCATGATCTTGGCTCACTGCAACCTCTGCCTCCCAGGTTCAAGTGATTCTCATGCCTCGGCCTCCTGGGATTACAGGCATGCACATCGCGCCCAGCTAATTTTTGTATTTTTAGTAGAGATGGGGTTTTGCCATATTGGTCAGGCTGGTTTCAAACTCCTAGCCTCAAGTGATACACCTGCCCCAGCTTCCCAAAATGCTGGGATTACAAGTATGAACCACCACACCTGACCTATATTTGAAACTGTATATTTTCAAATAGACCATCTTTAAGCTCACTGATTTTTTTCTTCTGCTTGAACCATTCTGCTGTTAAAGGACTCTGATGCATTCTTCAGTATACCAATTACACTTTTCAACTCCAGAATTTGTGCTTCATTCTTAGTAATTATTTCAATCTCTGTGTTAGATTTATCTGATAGAATTCTGAATTGCTTCTCTGTGTTGTCTTGAATTTCTTTGAGTTTCCTCAGCACAGCTAATTGGAATTTTCTATCTGAAAGATCACATGTCATTGTTGTTCCAGGGTTGGTCTCTGGTGTCTAATTTAGTTCATTTGGAGAGGTCTCATTTTCCTGAATGGTGTTGATGTTAGTAGATATTCTTCTGTATCTGGGCATTGAAGACTTAGGTATTTATTTTAGTCTTTACTCTCTGGGCTTATTTGTAGCCATCCTTCTTGGGAAGGCTTTCCAAATATTTGAAAGTATTTGGGTATTGTGATCCAAGCTTTATCTGTGTTAAAGGGCATGCCAAACCCAGTGATGCTGTGGTTCTTACAGACTTGTAAAGGTATCCCCTTGATGGTCTTGGACAAAATCTTGGAGAAACTGCTGGATTACCAGGCAGAGACTCTTTCTCTTCCTTTGCTTTCTCCCAAACATACAGACCCTCTCTCTCTGTTCTGAGCCACCTAAAGCTGGGAGTGGAGTGACACAAGCACCCCTTTAGCCACCACCACTATGACTGTGCTGGGTCAGACCTGAAACCATCCCAGCACTGGGTCTCATCCAAGGCCTGCTATAACCATGCCCTGGCTACTGCCTATGTTCACTCAAGGCCCCAGGGCTCTACAATCAGCAAGTGGCGAAGCCATCCAGGCCTGTGTCTTTTTTTGCATGGTGGTGAGGTCCCCCAGGCCCCAGGTGGGTCCAGAAGTACCATCCAGAAATCAGAGACTAGAGTCAAAAACCTTAGAAGTCTACCTGGTATTCTATTCTATTGCAGCTCAGCTACCATTCAAACTACAAGACGTAGTCCTTTCCACTCATCTCTCCCCTTTCCAAAGGCAGAGGAGCTTCATCCTGTAGCCACCACCCCTGACCATGGGAGTACTTAGGCATACAGATTCACAGAACATAATTGAGAGCTCCAAAATAAAGCCAATATTTTATTAAACTGATTTTTTACAAAGTTACCAAGGCAATTCACTGGGGAAAGCATAGTCTGTTTAACAAATGATACTAGGACCATTAGATGTCCACATGCAAAAAGATGAACTTAGACTTTTGCCTCAGACCATATCAAAAATTAACTCAAAATAAATCATAAACTTAAATGTGGGAGCCACATTTAAGTTTATGATTTATTTTGAGTTCATTTTCTTCAGTAGTAGAAGAAAATCTTTGAGATATTGGGTTAGGTAAAGACCAAAAGCATGGTTTGAAAAAGAACAGTATTGATAAATTGGACCTCAGCAATGTTTAAAACTTTTGCACTTCTAAAGGCACCATTTAAAAAATGAAAAGATCAGCAATAGACAGAAAGCAAGTATTTTCAAACACATACTCGTGTGGACACTGCCAAGGTTTATAGTTTTACCTTCTGGAGCAGTGGGTTGGGCCACACTTGGGCCCATCTGAGTCACAACTGAGGCAGCTGAGGGGTGCTGCACCAGAAATCAGGGAGCAGAGTCCCAAGGTGGTGTAGGGCAGTGAACACTGAAGTCCCATAGGTACATCTTTGGGTATCTTGCCTTCAAAGTTCTAGCTTTACTCAAAGATCTCTAAAATGCCCTTGGGGTCCTCCTTCCATTGTCTTGATGAAAAAAAAAACTCCCTTCCTTTTATCCTTATTAATCATTTTAGCAACTGCTCACTTGACCACACCCTTAATATTCTCTTGCAAACATGCTTTTTGACTCTTTGCATGGCCAGGCTCAGAGTTTTCTAAATCTTTCCCTTCTGCTTCGCATTTAATTATAAATTTTGATTTAAATCATTTCTCTCTTCTCTAATTTTACTGTAAGCAGCCAAAAGAAGCCACGTGGTACCTTGAATACTTTGTTGTTTATATACTTCTTCTTCCAGATATCCTAGTACTTCATGCTTAAGTTTGTCTTCAACAAAGTTTAGGACATGGACATAATTCTTCCAAGTCCTTTGTAACTGTATAACAAGATGAGCCTCTATTCCAGATTCCAATGCTTTTTTCCGCATATCTGTCTGAGCTCTCATCAGAAAGGTCTTTGCCATTCATATTTTTACCGACATTCTGATCACAACCACTAACGTAATCCCTAAGATTTTGGCTCTCCCTACAGCTGTTGTCTTCTGAGCCCTTGTCAGAATTTTCCTTACTGCTTCACTTATAGCAATCTAGGCTTCTTCTAGTGTTCAATAAAAATTATAGGAGGCCATTGTTTTAGATTAAGGTCCTGAACTATGCCTCAACACACCAGACTAAAAATCAAAATGGCGTCACCCATGCTAAAGTTTTAGATCAGCAAAACAAAATTAAGTTTTTATCTGACCTTCCAAGAAATCACAAAAGAGATAGCCAATTTTTCAAACAGGCCAGTTTCAGTCTTCAATCAGCATGATAATGAAGTTCCCTCTGTTTTAATCTTTACAACAAAAAGTAACCTCATGTTAACCAATCAGTTATTTTTTTGTTATTCAGTCTCCTTGTCCTGTTCTTATAAGGAAAGCATTTTTGAAATGACCATCTGTTTTTATTCTTTGTTTCTACTTTCTTCAGCCCTTTTCTGTCCAGAAAACCAATCCCTTCTGCTCAATCATTGGAATACTTATTCTATTTTATAAAATGAAGTGTTGTCTGACTCTGGAATTGCAATAGAAGCCAATTAAGATCTTCAAGCTAAACTTGTAATTTTGTCTTTTGACATTAGCCTGCTCGTCCAAATTCCTCCAGTCTTTACCCATTACCCAGTTCCAAAACTGCTTCCACATTTTTAGGTATTTGTTACAGTGACAGTTACACTTCTCAGACCAATGTTCTGTCTTGGTTCATTTTCTGCTCCTATAACAGAATACCTGAGACTGGGTAATACATAAAAAACAGGAATTTATTTGTTACAGTTCTAATGGCTAGAAAGTCCAAGATTGAGGGTTTGCAGCTAGTGAGAGTCTTCCTGCTATGTCGTAACATGGTAGAAATCATTACATGGAGAGAGAGCACATTACAGAGGAGAGAAAGCAAGAGGAAGAAAGAGGGTGATGGAACTCACAGCCATAAGCTCTTTTACCTTTGACACTGTAAACCAAACAAAAAATTCTAAGTCTCCCCAGCTGACTTAATGGACAAGGACCTTGCTTTGGTATGCCAAAGAAACCTGAAAAACTAATTTAGGAAGTGATAGGAAGGGTGCAGTGAGGAGGTGGGGGTCAGACATGCCTCATTATACCATTTTCCTTTTGGAGTTTAGGAATGGCTAGGAAGTCCAAGCCATTTAATGTTATTAAAATAGAGATCATGGACTGACAAAACAGACTCTTTGTAGCAATAACATACCTAGCTCCAACCTGACACTAGTACAACATTACCATAGTAGCAGTTACATATGCCCCTAAAATTTAAAACTCCAACACAGGAAAAAAGACAGCAACAAGGGACTGAAAGAAGGAACATCCTGAATATGATTAAATTTCAAAATTAAATGACTGAAAAATAACTGAATTGACTTTTACTTAAAAATGACTAAACTAAGTTTTCTGCCGCATGACAAAGAAGGGCCTAGAGACAAAAATCAAAGTGAACTATACAGAAAATAAAGGAATGGACACTTGAGAAACTGCTAGGCAAAGAACTCTACCCTTCACTGAGGTTCTCAAACTTTAACTCTGAGAATGTAGCAGGAATAGCTAACCTGAAATTTGCATGAGGACATGCTGGTGGGCACTTAATCCCCATGTATCATTGGCAAATCTAAAAATGCCGGGACTGTCACTAGTAATGAACTACCAAAGAGTGAGTGAGGCATCTAAACAAAACATTGCATGTGGAAGACCTAACGAGGAGACCTGGGAACTCATTATTTACTTATTTTAATAATTTACAGCTTGGGCACAAAGGTTTACTTATACAAACATTGATTTTAAAATCAGAGATCTTTCAACTATGTTGTCCTTGAGCTTTGGAATCTGGTTAAATAATGTCTATTTATATTCTTAGACTAATACAGGCATAGATACATTGTTCCAATAGATTCTTTTAAATTTCCTTTAATTTAGTAAAAACTGGAAAGCATGTTCTGTTTTGTTCCTCTCATTTAGATATCTTCTGCGTGGCCTTTTTGTGCGAGGAAATGATATAGGTTTGCTTTAAATACATTTTACTTAACATTAAGCATTTTGGTTTTGATCCTGTTCGGTTTCAAACATTTATAACATACCAACTTACGTTCTTTAGCCTTGCCTTATTTGTCGCACACTGATGCGCTTACGTCATTTAGCTGATAGGCGTACCATTAAAAGATGCAGTATTTCTCTACATGTAAATAGAAAAACATTGGTAAATAATCAAATGTTAACTATCACTTGTGACCTCATATTTTGACTTGGATCAAAAATTCACCATTGTGACATAATGGCATGTACCTCAGAAGATGATATTTCTACAGAAAAAAATGTGGGGAAATTACTTGAAAATGAAAATTTGGGTAACTTTTTCATTACTAGTTGTATTGCATAACATGTTATATAATATGCTGGCAAAGAAAAAATCCTTACAAAATTATAAGAAAAAAAGTGTCTGCCACACTTTTACTTATAACTTAATACTTAGTTATAAATACTAAGAAATGATCTCTAGATCCTTCATGAAAAATATATCTCATTGCACTATGCAATATGATAAAGAACCAGCTATGGGAAGAAAAAAAAAAAACAGGACAGTGGAAGACTAAAGAGAAATGTTGAAAGAAGAAAGAGTTGGAGAAAGAGAGATGAAGAAAGGAAGCAAAGAGATCTAATTTACCCTTTTGCTATTAATTTAATTACGTGCTTCAAATCCTTAGTTCTTCCAAAGTGGAAATTTGTATATTAACATATAATGTTTTGAGGAAAATGACCAATTGATAAAAGCCTCTGCTTGTAAAGCAATACAGTTTACCCAGCATATGAGGCGACATTTAAAAGTTTATAAATAGAGAAAACTGGCAAACAGAAAGGGGAAGAAAGCAAACTAGTAAGTGCTTTTTTCAATGTTGAAATTAGTCTTGAAATTCTTCATTGCATTAAAAAATGGGGCAATGTACATTTTGGCTTCAACATCATCAGTTCTCTAAGTATTTGGAATAATCATACTTTGGCATTAACCATATTTGATATAACTATTTCATTGTATTAGTTAGGACCATGTGCAAATCAGGATATCAGAAATCTGAGTGAATTTTTTAAAATAGGGCCTTTTTTTTTTCTTGTGTAAGAGGAAGCGTAGGGTCAACATCAGTTCAATGGCTCCCTTTTGTCAAAGGGACTCCCTGACAGCCATAGATGGCTGCTAGAGCTTCAGACACAGAATCTAAGCCAAAGCAAGAGGAACAGGAGGGCAGTTGTGCTGCCCCACATATTTGTTTTACCAGAATATCAATAAAATTCATGAAAATTCTTTAGCTTGAGAGGTAAGAAGAACTGTTGGGTCAGCTAACCAACCATGGCAGCAAGTTTTCAAAAGCTGTTTTTAATTATTTGTCCTAAGATCCTTATTATGAAATAAATCAAGTTCAAGAGCTCCATAATAAACAGTAAGGAATTTATCTCAAAAGAATATTCAAGGTACTAGGACATTCAATATTCAAGGAACTAGGATAACGTTTAGGTTATTACTTTGTATTATACAGAATAATAATGTGCCAGTAGTGCCCAGCATTGCACATCTTTTTCCTTGAGAACTTGCATACCTTCGGCCTGTGTGTCTACCAGGAGTAGGCACTCAGCCCAAAGGCATACATATATCAGTGACTTACAGATGCCTTCTGTGACCTGATCAAAAAGATCAGTTGGGCTAGTAGATTTCTGCAGCAAAATTAAAATTTTAAAAAGAAAAGAGGCAGAAATGGTCGTAATCATGAATGTAAAAGAGCTCCACACAGTTGAAGTAGACCCATGGTAAACAGTATTAATGTGCAAGAAAAGTTATGATGAAGCAGAAGTTTATAGCATACATTATGTGTGCCTAGAATGCATCATTTAATTTCTTTCTGGGGGGGTTCAAGAACCAGTAAGCTAAAATTAAACAAAACATCTAGTGAGCCTAAATTAAAGTCGTAGGAAGATAGTAATACAAAATTTTCAGGAATAGCTATTTATTTTGTAACTAAGGAAAATAAAATGCTATTTATTCCATTCTTTGAATAAATGCTAACTTACCATCTTGGATCAGCAAAATAAACAGTGTTAAATTGCAACTAACTCACCTAGAAAATTAAAACAAATTCTTTGCCGATTAGCAATGGTAATAGAAGTTCATAACTTTGTATTTCATACAAATATAATAAGTTCTGCTAGCTAGGAACTTAGAAATCTGTTTATAGAGAAGAACACTGAAACATATTTTTTTCTGGACTATAGTAGTCGATTTTTTTAAAGTGTAAAATAGTGCCAAAATTTGGCTCCCTCAGTACTTTGGATGTTTATTCTCTAGTTTTGCTTAGTTTATTTTTCATGTTTCATAATATTTCCACATGATCAGCATTCTAGACAGTCTCTCCACATGGACATAATTTTTCTTCTTCCCCACTGACTTCACATAATGAGTGTTTATCAGAACTCTTCTCAAGGAAAAAGTTCATGAAAAAGATTTAGAAATGTTTGACCCTATCTTCCAGTCCAACGAAAAGTAGTGAGCAGAGTCATTAGATCATAGTAATGCTTCTTCCTATAAATTATTAGGCGAATCAGGTAAAACAAGTTAATTGACAATGTTAAAGAGTCTCAAGTTGTCTATAGAAGAATCTCCAGGCTTCTCTTTATTGATGGCTGTTTGGGTTTCTGACTTAACATTCTGAGGAAAGTAGGACACAGCTACCAAGGCTCCATTTCCCATCCCCTGTCTTAAAGGTATGTGATAGAGAGAGTGATTCCATCGAACTCGGAGAAACTCATGGGCCTCACAGAACTCTATGCAGGCACCATGTTTGAGATTATTTAGGTTTTTAAATTGTAGTTCATATTTGAGAATGCCTTGAGTTTGCTCTTGCCTCCAGACAAGAGACAAGCAAAGGCAGAATGGCCTTCATGGCTCAGCATCTGTAGCCAGAAAAGGTCACACACACAAATTAGGAAACTATTTTTGATAACTTGGACATGAAAAGACCAGCTTAGCTCTTACAGTGAGCTATTTAAAACTTGTTCTGGATTCTCAGGCAGCACTGGCTCTTCTGATTACATGTTTACAAGCCAGCCCTTGAAGATCTGTGCAGTCCTCCATACCACAGCCAGGACACCCAATGCTATTCACCTTTAAAGTGAAGTCCAGATATAACAGAATTATATCCACAAATACCTATGCACGTAGGTGAGTATAATTAACTCCATTTAAGACACAAGCCAATAAGCTCCTTGTCTGGTATCATCATAAGAAAACACGTTAAATCTACTTCCGTATCTTATACTTATCCAACTTAGTCACAGCTCTCAGGACAAACCTGATACACTGGGGAAAAAAAATTGAAGAACTATCAGATACAAGTTGAGGAGCATGAGAAGGTAATGGTTAAGTTCATAGATGTCAGAGCCTGACTAGTTATGACCTTTGGCACTTTGCTTAACCTTCTTTGTCTCAGTTTCACCATTTTAAAGCGAGGGTTGATGGCAATAAGTATACCATAAATTTGTTGTGAGAATGGAATGAGTTTAATGTTTGTAAAATAGTGAGAATCATTTTATGGAACACCATGAGTGCATCAGGAGTATTAGCCATCATTAGTGCAATTCCAGAGATACTGTGCTCCATAAAAATGTATTTCCCAATACCAAAAATAATTCAAAGTCACATATTCCCTCTAAAGACAACACTGATTTTTTGTGACACCACTGATCTATTTTTTTTACCTTGCTCTGGAATAAAGAGGTCGCTACTATCAATCATGAAATAGTGGGTGTGAAGATTTTTAACTACAAATGTTGAGTGAGCAAAAGGCCATAAATAACTTATTTTCTCTGTACCTGAAATTAATTTTACTCTGAAACCCCAATTTTCATTCGAGAAGAAAATTCATTCTCACCACTTCAAGGTAGCTTAGTTACTTTCAGTTTAAAACTCAGTCTGTTATGACTATCCCACCTCTCCCTTCTCCTTTGCCCCTTTTTTCCTGAGTAATGTTCTTGGGATTGTATGAGTTCCTGGGTGACTTGTATTGTGCCAGTGAGAGAGGAAGAGACAGAGGTCTTGAGCATCGACCTCTGTCTCCACTGCTTCCCATATATGTCCTCAGCTGGTATAACACTGAGTCTGTTGCCTTGGCGTGGATGGTCCACCTTGCACACCCCGCTACAGGGTTCTATAACCCTATCCCTAGAATTCCCTGGTAGATCTTAGTTCTTAGCCAAAAAGACTTAAAGGAGGAAAGTGGTCTAGCTCATACTTTCTTTGCTCAAACATGCCACACCACCATCTCTTTTGAGGCTGTCTTTTCTTTTTGCTAGACTATGTGTTGCTATGCTGCCTATCACCCCAATATTTAGTGGCTTAAAACAACAAACATGTATTTCTGCTGGTTAAGAATTAAGGAGCAACTTAGCTGGGTGGTTCTGGCTCAGATCTGAGGCTGCAATCACAGTACCAGTTAGTGCTACAGTTTGTCGTGCTGGACCCCTATTAACTTCAGTAGGGATGGTACTATGTTCAAAAGCATGAAGAAGACACATGGAGCCAGAAAATGAGACATAGGATTTATTGAGGGGACGTATACACAGGGAAGTCCAAGGGCAGTGGGCTGCATGGAACTGAATCCACTTGTAAAAAGTATATAATTTATACAGCATTTTCACTTAGCACCCTCCCCCATCAAGCTCCACCTGGCAATCTTCACTTAACCTAAATAAAAGGCCTCACTCCCCTGTACGGCTTGCATTCTATGGAATGAACAGGGGTTCAGATGTTTCTCATAGATAAGGAGTGAATCTCTAGGTTGGCCACCCCTGGATTCCTTTGCTTGGAACTCTAAACGCACATTGTTCTTAAACCATTGGGTCATTCTCAGGGTATGCCTAAGTTAAGTTGTTGCTGTCAGGTGTGTCTGCCATACACAGCGACCTGAAACTTTGCCTGGGACTGGTCAATCCACGTCTAAACTCATTCACGTGGCTGTTGGTGGGAGGCTTCAGTCCTCACTGGCTATTGACCGCAGGCTGCAGTTCCTCATGTTAAATCAAACAGAAATCTAGCCTGAGAAAGCCTCTATAGGTCGCATACTTGAGCCCTTATGGAAAAACCACAACCTAACCTAGTAGGGGAGCAAATTGAAAATCCTAACTTAGGAGTATGCTTCTGTAACAAGAACTGAGTCTCAGACAATTCCCAGCAGCCATACTTCAACCACTCACGGTAGCCAACTGTTCAAACCATGTTCAAATAAGGCAAATGCTGAGCTATAACCAATCCAGGTGTTTCTGCACCTCATTTCCTTTTTCTGTGCATCCCATGTGCCATCCCTGGAGTCTCTCAGAATCTCCTATGATTCTGTGGGTTCTCTGATTCATGAAGATTTTTTTTTTCCTGGCTCAATTAAACTCTGCTAACTTAAATTTGTCTTAAGTTTTCCTTTTAACACTAACACGTGGGCCTTTCTGCAGAGGTTCTGAATGCTCCCCAGGACATGCCAGCTAGCTTCCCTCAGAGCAAGTGATGTGAGAGAGAGAACAAGGCAGAAGCCATGCTGTCTTTTTGGCCTGGCCTCAGATGTCGTATACCATTGCTGCTGCCATATTCTACTGGTGACACTGATGCAGTGTGGAAGGGGACTACACAAGGATCAGTGCCAGGAGGTGGATAGCAGGGTGGCATCCTGGGGGCTACTCTCACTTGAATATTCTATCAAGTTTCTCTCCTCCTCAAATTCCACATGGGATGCAAGCACAAGTCACCCTTCTTTATAATCCCCAAACCCACTGGAGATGGTACAGGCCATGGCATTTATCTGGGTTCTAATTCTGTTTCAACACTTGTTAACTGTCTGACTCTGGGCAATTTACTTGCCATTTCTGCCTCTTAAGTTCTCATGTACCAATGGTGATAATAATTCCTACCATAAAGTTTTGTTGGGAGAATTGTATTACATCATCCACATAAAGCTCTTAGAACAGTCTGGCATATAGTTACTGCTCAGTAAATATCATCATCATCATCATCATCATCATCATCATTGATATAAAGATTTCAACCTGGAAAAGTAAGAATAGAGAGACAGGGAGCAAAGCCTCACAATTTATCTAAGCTCTCTAGCTCTTTTTTCCAAATTCTCCCCAGATACCTTACTCCAGCCAAGGAAAAATATTTTTGGTGGTTGGGTTTCTGTCTTGAGTTTTGTTTTTTAATTTCCTTACCTTGTAACTTAAAACTACCCTTTTATCTATATCCTACACCCTCACATTCCATAATGGTTATAGTATACTTTTTGCTTTAAGTCTACCAACTTTGGTGCTTGGTGATTAAAGCCAAGAATTTGGAATTTTGAGAGCACTTTCCTCTCCCAAGCACCTGACTGTTGACTCTTGGAAACTACTTTTTTTTTTTTTGAGACAGGGTCTCACTCTGTCACCCAAGCAAGAGTGCAATGATGCAATCTCAGCTTACTACAACCTCTGCCTCCCAGGCTCAAGTGATCTTCCTGCCTCAGCAACCTGAGTAACTCAGACTACAGGCACATGCCACCACGCCTGGTTAATTTTCTTTTTTTCTTTCTTTCTTTCTTTTTTGTTTTTTTGGTAGAGACAGGATCTTGCCATGTTGCCCAAGCTGATTTTGGAAACTTCAATACCCTATTTTGGAACTCAAAGCCAATAAAAACAGTAATAGCTAATACTCACTAAGGGCCTGTCACTGACACAAGTGCTTTATATATTAACTCGTTCAATCATCACAACTGGATGACATAATGTGACACAATAAGAATCATGTATTTGGTCTCTTTCCCAGTTCCTGGCACAAAGCTACTAAAACCTTTGTAATTTCCTAAGTGAGAGGGTGATAGGCGTATCTTTTGTTTGATGTTTGGTCTTAGTTCCTGATTCCTGACCAAAGAGCTTCTAAAACTTTTGAAATTTTCTGAGTGACAGATGTGAGGAGAGCATCTTTTGTTATTCATAATACAACCCTTTCTGTATACCTGAGCTTATGCTGATGAGGTGACTCTTGGACAACGGGGGCTGGTTGCCAGTGGAAGCACCCAGGTGATTAGAGTGTTGGAACTTTTAGCTCCACCCCCAAACCTCTAGGAAGGGGAGAGGGACTGGGGATCAAGTTAATCACCTGTGGCCAGTGATTTAATCAATCATGCCTATGTAATGGAATCTCCATAAAAACTCTAAACAACAGGGTTTGACGAGCTTCCTGGCTGGTAATCAGATCCACAGACACTGGCATATCCTGACACTAAAGGACAGAATCTCTTGGGCTCAGGACCTTCCAGACCTCACTCCATGTACCTCTTCATCTGGCTGTTCATTTGTATCCTTCACAATCTCCTTAATAATAAATTGCTAATAGTAAACAAAGTGTTTCCCTGAGTTCTGTGAGCTATTATGGCAAACTATCGAACCTGAGGAGGACGTTGTCAGAAGCCAGGATTTGTAGCCACATCAGACAGAAGTGTGGGTAACTTGAGGACTCACTATTTGCGACGGGCATCTGAAATGGGAAGCAGTCTTGTGGAACTGCACCCTTAACCTGTGGGGTCTCAACTAGCCCTGGGTAGTTAGTATCAAAAGTGAATTAAATTATAGGACACCCATGTCTGCAGAAAATTAGAGATTCACTTGTTATGGAAAACTCATACATTTACTGTCAGAAGTGTTTTAAGTAGAGAAACAGTTTTCCTTTACATAGATATTATTATTATTCCATTTTACAGATGAAAGAGGTACACAGAGGTTTAGTGGGACAAGACCACAGAAAATAACACAGAGCTGACTTTTGAACCCAGGCAGCCTAGCTCCAGAGTCTATACTCCTAAACACTACTTTATGTCACCTTTCAAGAATGTGTTCTTGGCTTTTTCTGTTCTTTTTCATTCTTTGGTTCTTGTACCACTATATTCTAGCCTCAAGGACACTTCTTTTAAACCTTTTGTTTTGAAATAATTTCAAAGTTACAGAAAAATTACAAAAATAATACAAACAATTCCTTATAACCATTACCCAAATTCCACAAATGTTAACATTTCACCACATTTGCTTTATCATTCTCTCCCTCTCTGTCTCTTCCTATCATAACTCTCTTATGTCTATATACTATACACATACACAAACACACACACAAACATGCATATATATACATATATATACACATATATATAGTCATGCATCATGTAACAACAAGGATATGTTCTGAGAAATGCCTCATAAAATGATTTCATCATTTTATGAACATTAGAGTGTACTTACACAAATCTAGATAGTATAGCCTGCTATACACCCAGGCTATATGGTATAGCCTACTGCTCCTGCAATCACCGAATGTGGGTTCTTCCTGCCCACTGCACAGACAAAACCAATTCACTGAGACTGCAGTATTGCAGTAGAGAAAAAGTTTAATTAATGCAGAGCTAGCCAAGTGGAAGGGCTGGAGTTATCACCCAAATCAGTCTTTCCAAGAACTTGGAGGCCAGGGTTCTTACGGATAATTTGGTGGGCAGGGGGGTAGGGAGCGGGTGCTGCTGATTGGTTGTGGATGAAACCAGAGGGGTGCAGAAATGGTCCTTATACACTAAGTCCACCTTTGGATGGAGGCCACAGGACTGGTTGAGTCATGAGTCACAGGTCCAGGTGGGGTCAGTCAGTCACCAGGATGCAAAAGTCTGAAAAACATCTCAAAAGTCCAATCTTAGGTACTACAACAGTGATGTTATCTATTGGAGAGCAATTGGGGAAGTCACAAATCTTGTGACCTCTGGCCACATGACTCCTGATCAGTAAGGGATTATAGAAACTCTACCTACATTTTAGCAGAACTCAGGCCCCTGCCATAATCCTAATCTCATGGCTTTGTATTAGTTTTATAAAGGCAGCTTCAGTCTCTGAGCAAGGAAGGGGTTAGTTTTAGAGAAGCATTATTATTTTCCTTACTTCCAAGTTAAACTGTAAATTCCCCCCATGGTTAGCTTGGTCTACACCCAGGAATGAGTGAGAACAGCCAGCCTGTGAAGCTAGAAGCAAGATGGAGTCAGTCATGCTAGACTTCTTTCACTGTCACAGTCTTTGCAAAGGTGGTTTCACTCCTAGGCTACAAACCTGTACAGCAGGTTACTGTACAGAATACCGTAGGCAATTGTAACAGAATGGTAAGTATTTGTAGATCTAAATGTATCTAAACACAGAAAAGTTTCAGTAAAAATACAGTATTATAACTTTATGGGATTACTATTGTATATGCAGTCAATCATTGACCAAAACATTGTTTCGTGGCACAGGACCGTAACCTATTGAAAGTAAGCTGTAGATATAAAATATCTTTATCTTTAAATATTTCAGGGTGTGTTTACTAAAAACAATGGTACTTCCTCATATGACTTTAGTATAATTATCAAAATCAGAAAATTAACATTGATACAATACTAAAGGTGGTATGCTGGTAAATTAACAACCAGCTCTCCAGGTCTAAAGAGACAAGAGCCCTGGTTTGTCCCATTTGCTACTTCCTATAATGCAAATACTTCCACTAAGGCCAATTTCAAGCTATCAACCTGATGTCACTAGACTTGGAAATGGGAATAGGTGCACAACCATCAGCTCTTGTAAACCAGTACAAGCCCACTCCAACACATCACTGAAAAAGTACATTTTAATTGGTATAATGGTTGTAAAACTTACAAAGCATAAAGGAAAAAGAAAAAAACTTTAATAACAAAAATATTTTTCTACTACTTTATTTGTCCATGTTCAGTTAGTATGCAGTTTCATCTAAGTATTGTTGTCATTAATAACCAAAAAGAGAAAATGCAGCTTACCAGTCACAAGTTTTTGTAAAAGACTGATATGTATTAGTTGTAAAACAATGTTACATGTGACTCAGTGGTATGATGGTCTTCCAAAGCAGCTAAGAGAAGTTTATATCCAGAATCAAAGAAATGATAATTCTGCTCTCTGATTATTACCATTTATAATTTAAATTACTGCCAGGTACTGTGAATTTGAAGCTGTGAGACTGAATCTGCAAAAATGGGAATAATAACTAACCTTAAGGCACAAGAATAAAATATTGCCATATAATTGTAGTACTTGAGCAGGAAATTGATGTGTCTTATTTTTAATTGAATATGCACACACACATAGTGTGTTTCTCTAAGGCACTTGAGAATTTTTTAAAATGTACATGTGGGGAAAATAGAGATGAATATCCCAATGTGTCAGCTTTCACACAGGGGAAAAATGTCGATTGGACAAATGGTATTACCCTTCTCTTCGAAATAGTATCTGTAGAGGCTGGGTATAGTGGCTTATGCCCATAATCCCAACATTTTGGGAGGCTGAAGCAAGAGGATGGTTTGAACCCAGGAGTTCAAGACCAGCTTGGGCAACATAGTAAGATCCTATCTCTGTAAAAATAAAATAAAATAATTTTAAAAATCAGTATCAGTAGAAATGTTTAGGAAAACTGAAGAGACTATTTTATTTTGGCACAATTATTTCCTTCTGAACATAACTTACAAATTTCACAGTGAAAATACAGAAAGAAAGAATTTAATAAGATAAATACTAACAATTCTTTTGGTTTTTAATGAAATAAGCATGCAGATCAATGCAAAGAGATAGAAATTGTTTAAAACAATGTGAACTTATAATAGACTAGGTATGAATTTAGATGTATTCATATAGTAGCTCATTTCAGAAATAAAATTATTATAGCATTTTATCATTATTGATTTACCGCATATTTAATCTTTATTTGAAGTTGGGATCATCTTCAAAGAGTTGTTTTTTTTATTCTTTTTTTTTTTTTACAGCTTTCTGCCCTGGTGGCTATTTACAAGCTATGTCAGGGAAAGAAGCACTTGACAGTGTTCCCGAATCAGTGGTGTTCAGCAAACAAGATGAACTATAAGTTAAAGAATACTAAAAGTCAATAAAAACAAGTATCCCATAGAGAAAATATTATAGATAGGTAAAATGAAGATGCGATCATTGGGATCAAAACCACGCTAGGTTTCTCAGCATTTGGTTATCACAAAGTCTTTATTACACCCATTTTTAAAGAATATTCTCACTTCATAAGAAAGTGTTTAAAGTTATAATGGTAGTTTCAGGTTTTTTGAAATTTATTTTACTGTCTACTCTGACCTCCATTGTTCCTAATCAAGAATCAGCCATCTCTTGCATTATATCCTTCTAAGTAATTTGTCTTTCTCTGGGTGGGTCTAAGATTTTACTTTTCATATTTGGTTTTTACCAGTTTGCCACTGCAGTTTCTAGATATGGCGTTATACTTAGATAAATTCTCAAATTTTCTGATCTACATGAATTTATGTGTTGATGATCTAAAGTTTTCACTAAGTTTTTGAAATCTTAATTATTGATATATCTCTTTCAGAGACTCCAATTGCACAAATAATATACCTATCAATTTTTACCCCAAAAGAAAAAAGTCAGGCTAGATTGACAGTTTAGATTTGAAACTTCATGACAGGTCCCTGCGTATTTCTCTGATGATACAGAAAATGACAACTAGGTTAGTGACTTCAAACAACAGAGGCACTTCTGAAATTTTAAAGTAAAACTAAATAAGAGGAGATGATTTAATACGGATGTCTTTGTCAGGATTTTGATTAAAAGGAAGGCACACTCCTGAGTCATCAAACTCCACGTATGTGTCAGGATTATAGCCATTTCCTGCCCTAGCCAGGAGGAGGTGGATAAGAAGATTTTCTTCAGGGCAACACAAGCAATCATATCTCAAAGTAGAAAATGTTCATGTTATAAACACACAAATGTCATCTGGCTGTGTGATAGTCAGAATGTAGCAAGTTAATGGTACAATTTAAAAGGTGCAGAGAGGGAAAAAAGAATTAAAAGCATTGACAAACAATATCCTCAGCCATTCCTGAGTTTTGTTACTTCCCTTCTCCAAAAATACCTCCACTGCTGGTGCCAATATTTCAACCACTAGTTTCAAACCACACAATGAAGGATTCATCCTTCTTTTCTTAATTTATTGTGTGTTCAGACATTTAATTCTTAAATACTAAAGGTAAACCAATCATTTAACGCCTTTTAGGGTATTCGTTAGTGAAAGAACTGAGAATGATGGAGAAACGGAAATGGGCAGAAGACAACTAAATAGGACATACAAGACAATGCTAGTGAATTTTCCCTTGTAAAGGTTTACCACTTTTGAAATGCAAATATATATATATATCAGGCAATAATCATAATCAGATGCAGTTTGTAATCCCAGCTACTTAGGAGGCTGAGGCAGGAGGACAGTTTGAACCCAGGAATTTAAGGCCAGCCTGAGCAATATAGCAAGACCTTAAGACACTGTCTCTAAAATAATAATAACAATGATGATAAAAATTCATCTTTATTGAGTGTTTACTATGAGCCAGACTCTGCTAAATGTTTTACTGACATTCATTCACTTATTTATTCAAATACTAAGTTCCAAATGCTTTTCTTGGTATATGGGTTATATTAATAAAGAAAGCAGATAATATTCCTGCTTCCTTTTCTTTTTCTTTCTTTTTTTTTTTTTTTTTTTTGTTTGTTTGTTTGTTGTTGTTGTTTGAGACAGGGTCTTGCTCTGTTGCCAGGCACATCTCAACTCACTGCAGCCACTGTCCCCTGGGCTCAAATGATTCTCCTGTCTCAGCATCCTGAGTAGCTAGGACTACAGCTATGTGCCACCATGCCCATCAAATTTTGTTTTATTTGTAGAGATGAGTTCTCACTATATTGCCCAGGCTGGTCTCGAACTCTTGGGCTCAAGCAATTCTCCCACCACAGCCTCCCAAAATGCTGGGATTACAGGTGTGAGAAACCATGCCCAGCATATCCCAGCTTTCATGGAGTGTACATACTAGTAGGCTAAGCCAAGCAAACTGATTAACAATATATTAGTGAGTGGTAAGGGCTATTCTGAAAAGTAAAGCAGGGAAGGATGGTTAGAATGTGATGACATTATTTCTAATTTAATATTCACCAATATCCAACAAACCTAACAAGTACAAAAGAGAAGCCATGACGCTCTGAGAGGTTCAGTAACCAGAGATTTAGCTTGTAACCACTGTATGGTTCCCATGGTTATTTTTAATCTAATTACATTAACTATTTGATGAAAGAATGAGGTAAAGAACAGCGAAGAAAAGAGGAAGGGAAAAGACTGCACCTCTTGGAACTTCTTTCTTTATTTAACTTATTTATTTTTGAGACAGAGTCTCACTCTGTCACCCAGGCTGGAATGCAGTGGCGTAATCTCAGCTCACTGCACCCTCTCCCTCCTGTGTTTGAGCAATTCTCCTGCTTCAGGCTCCCGAGTAGCTGAAATTACAGGCACCCACCATCATGCCCAGCTAATTTTTGTATTTTTAGTAGAGACAGGGTTTCACCATATTGGCCAGACTGGTCTTGAACTCTTGGCCTCAAGTGATCCCCGTCTCAGCCTCTCAAAGTACTGGGATTACGAGCATGAGCCACTGCACCCGGCCACCTCTTGGAACTTCAAACAATAGTGTAGTGTCACCCTGACAGTCATCAAATCTCCCCAGTGCCCGTTGTACTTGTCCAACGGTCCCTGCTTGTTCCTGCATGGTCCTCACCATGCTGTTTCTACAATTATTTGTTATTTTCTAGATGTCCCATTGAGCTATGAGCTGCCTGAAGGAGGGAACTATCTTACAATTATTTTTATATTCACAGTATCAAGCATAGTCCCAAGATCTTAGTTGGTGGCCACTAAGTGGCTGCTGGATGAATAAATTAGCAATTAAAGTAGAATTTGAGAGAAGCCATTTGGAAGAAAGCTGAAATGGAAAGAGAGATGTAAAACAGCCCCATTAGTCCTTACTCCAGCTGTTCTTTCCTGCAGCCCAGGACACTCACAGAACATTGGTTAAGAGCTTTGACAGCATAGTCAGAAATCCAAGGTTAGATTACCAACCTGAATACATACTAATCGCATACCCGTGGCTCTTTATTCAACTTTGTTTAAGCCTCAGTTTCACAGATAATGAAAGCATCTAACTTTTTGTTGATGTATTAGATATGAGAATCTGTGTTAAACTCTTAGCAACATGCTTAGCATACTGTAATTGCTTCATACTTGTTAGCTGCCATCATCATCACCATCGTCATCATCATCTTAGGTATTTTGTGCAAACTTATTAATTAGAGCATCTTTTCCTAGTTTTTTAAGTCAAGAAGGTTTTGACCAACAACCCTATAATAGGAATGTTGTTACCCATTTATTCTGGCTGTCAACATTCTCCTTATCCTTTTGAGGCACCAAAGACCAAATAGTTTTTCCAACCCAAAGGAATAAGGTTAAGAAGGTTAACACGGAAATTGTAGGTGGTGGATTGACATCGTAGTGTGGGAATTTTCAGAGCACCACTTAGGAAGTTGCCTACTCCACTTGCCCTCTGATTAAGAAGAAATGCAGAGTGATAGTTTATGAATGATCCATCAATGGTTATTAAACCTGCATGCATGACTAACTGCATAATTGTTCAAACAGATCATCCTTCCTAGAGAGC
Organism: Piliocolobus tephrosceles; assembly: GCF_002776525.5. Lineage (NCBI taxonomy): Eukaryota > Metazoa > Chordata > Mammalia > Primates > Cercopithecidae > Piliocolobus > Piliocolobus tephrosceles. The sequence continues at coordinate 87,098,712 of NC_045440.1, forward strand.
CGTAAAGGTTTTTGTTCAACTACAGCAAGAGCTATCTGCCCTCTCTCTAGTGAGGAATTGTTTTGACATATCAAACTTGAGAGTTCTTATTAAGTAGGGCCTACAAGGTAAGATGCAAAACAACAAACTGGAAAAATTGGAACTTAAACAACATTATTGTAGAATAATTTCACAGTCGACTGAGTGGACGAAGAGTACTACACACAGGTGTTCTGAGTGTCTGTCAGATCGTTACAATAGCATCTTCTTTTTAAGGAGAAAGAGTTATATGAAGACATTCTTTCCTTATAAGATCGAAGATGCTTGAACTTTTGGTATAGCCATTTAAGTTACATTCTCAGTAATAAGGAAGTTTAAATCTGCAAAAGATAACTCATTTATTGAGATGATTATTTAATTCAATGATTAAAATCAATACACAATAAACATTAACTGGCTGGGTGTGGTGGCTCACACATGTAATCCCAGCACTTTGGAAGGCCAAGGCAGGCAGATTACTTGAGGTCAGGAGTTCAAGACCAGCCTGGGCAACATGACGAAACCCCATCTCTACTAAAAATGCAAAAAAAAAAAATTATCCAGGTTTGGTGATGCACACCTGTAATCTCAGCTACTCAGGAGGTCGAGGCAGCAGAATCGCTTGAACCCGGAAGGCGGAGGTTGCAGTGAGCCAAGATCATGCCACTGCACTCCAGCCTGGGTGACAGAGTAAAACTTCATCTAAAAAGAAAATAAAATAAATAAACAAATAAACATTATCATCACAACCCTAACTGGAAATGTGGGAACATCATATATTGGGAATGACAAAAGTATCCGGCCCTCTTGGCTTGTAACGCATTTCAGCGTCACAAATGTAAATGCTACATTGGTCCAAAAGGTGCTAAAAATAAAAGGTTATTTAACAGATATCTCTATCAAGTCATGTTACAGGAGTCACATAATGCAGAAGGCACATTTGGAAAGCTTCTCTCTGGAGATGGGATCATTTTATTAATTCAAAATGGATAAAGCTCTCCTGTGAATAACTAAGGATATTAAGTTCCACTTTTCAGTGAATTTTAATGTAATAGATGCCCCTCATCTGTAATCCATAAAATCCTTAAATATATTCATTATGACACTCATTGTACTTTTGATATTCTTTTGTCTCCCTACTATATTTTGAAGATTTTTAAGGTTGATTCTGTTGTTTTCGTTTCTATAAACTTAGTCACTACTTTGATTTCTGACACAGAAGGTAATCAAAAACTATTCTTCATTGAATGAATGAATAAATGAATATTCTCTAACACTTATTGGCCATGTGGTATAGTTAAAATCATAGGGGAAAAGCACAAAACAAGCTGCTGAAAATGGAGAAAGCAAGAGAAAGAAAGGAGGTGGGAGAAGCAGAGCAAGACAAAAGAACAGAAGAGGAGGGGAAGGAGAGAGAGAAGAGCCATATCAGAGTGTTCTTTTAAAAATAGTCAGCAGTGGCCGGGCACGGTGGCTTATACCTGTAATCCCAGCACTTTGAGAGGCTGAGACGGGTGGATCACTGTAAGTCAGGAGTTTGAGGCCAGCCTGGGAAACATGGTGAAACCCTGTCTCTACTAAAAACCCAAAAATTAGCCAGGCATGTTAGTGTACGCTTGTAATCTCGGCTACTCAGGAGGCTGAGGCACAAGAATTGCTTGAACTCAGGAGGCAGAGGTTGCAGTGAGCCTAGATTGTGCCACTGTACTCTGGCCTGGGTGACAGAGTGCGACTCCATCAAAAAAAAAAAAAAAGGAAAAAAGGTCAGCAGTAAAAGTAGGTCATGTCATGTAGGTGCAGGCAGCTGATTCAGGACAGCACAGAGGCAGACGTGTATGGCACTTGACTCAAGATCAAACATAGGGACTAGCACATTATGTTTTACTTACAGGTAAAAAGATAGCAGTTTGCAATTGCCAAATTGAGAGATAAAATGCACTGATAATAAAAATAATTGTATATTACATAGATGCATGCGAAGATAGGTCCTGAAGAGTATTCTAGAAGTAGAAAACAAGACATTCTAAGGGAATTTTTTTTTTTTTTTTTTTTTTTTTTTTTTTTTGAGACAGGATCTTGCTCTGTTCCCCAGGCTGGAGGTCAATGATGCTATCACAGCTCATTGCAACCTCAATCTCCTGGGCTCAAGCAATCCTCCCACTTCAGCATCCCAAGTTGCTAACACCACACACACATACCACCACACCTGGCTAATTTTTTTTATTTTTTGAAGAAATAGGGTTTTGTTATATTGCCCAGGCTGGTCTCAAACTCCTGGCTTCAAGAAATCCTCCTACCTCAGCCTCTCAAAGTGCTGGATTTATAGGCATGAGCTACCATGCCCCGCCTAAAGCAATTTTTTAATCTTCAGAAGTAGAGTTAGTCTCTGAATACATGCCCTTTGGGGTGCATTTGTTCTGGAACTCAGTAGCTCCAGTTTGTCTTTGATGGCACTAACATTAGCCTATCATAAACGAATAAGACTTTATCATAAACTAATAAGACATAGCGATCACATGGTATAGTGGTAATGAGTTCATTTTTTTAAGTCTATAAGTTATTTTTGGCCTTTTTAAAATGCCAATACAAAAATGGTCTTTTTTTTTTTTTTGGATACAAGGTCTCACTGTGTTGCCCAGACTGGAGTGTAGTGGTACGATCTCAGCTCACTGCAACCTCTGTCTCAAGCAATTTACAGGCATGCATCACCAGGCCCGGCCAATTTTTTGTATTTTTAGTAGAGATAAGGTTTCACTATGTTGCCCAGGCTGGTCTTTCTTATTTAAAATTTCCTGTCTTATTTATTGTTCATGTCCAATAATGATATCCGTGCTGACTGCTCCTCAACACCCCTGTACATTGTCATTCTACACTCTTCTATAAGATGATTGTCTATAATTTTGAAAAAAAAGTTACACCTCAAAACTGTCTTCTCCACAACGTTTAAGTAATGGAACCATCAATCAAACAAACACACTAAACCAAATAATGAAACAGGTGCCCCTTAAGGTCATACTCTTCACAAAAATGGTCAGAAGAAAAAAATACAAAATTCTGCTGCAAAGTTGGGCAATGCGGTGTGGCGAGCCTCCTAACCATCCTGTTCTGATTATCTTCCATTCACCCTGTTGGTGAAGGAGGGGTCCTTCACCCCAAGTAGCATGAGATGGATAAACATGTGGCAACCAACACTGGACAGATGAGAATGAAAGCAGTTTGTTAGTCACATACATTCACAGCTCAGAGGAAAAGGATGATGCCTGCCATGCAGGGACACACAGGGGTTGCACTTGAGAGTAGACTGAACCAGCAAGGGCTGTGGGAGTCAGGCTTTGTAGTAACAAGTGGATGAGCTGCCTTCTGGTTCCCATTAGGGTGAGGTCTAGGTGGAGTGTGGCTGCTCCAGCAAAGAAGGGAACGAGTCAGGTGGTGAGCCTTTCCTGATGGGTCTGGAGAATATCTGGCAAAGGCAAAGGAACTCACAGTTAGGCCATTAGGAGTCTGTGAGGCTCAAAGATGTCACAGCAGCAGTTGAAATACTAGGACTTTTTTTTGACACGGGGTCTGGCTGTCAGTTAGACTGGAGTGCAGTAGTCCAATCATAGCTCCCTGCAGCCTTGACCTCCCAGGCTCGAGCGATCCTCCCAACTCAGCCTCCTGAGCAGCTGGAACTACAGGTGTACACCACCATGCCTGACTAATTTTTGTATTTTTTGTAAAAACAGGGTTTCTCCATGTCACTCAGACTGGTCTCAAACTCCTGAGCTCGAGCAATTCAACTGTGTCACCCTCCCAAAGTGCTGGGATTACAGGTATGAGCCAACACACTCAGCCAGGACTTTTCAAGAGTACAAATTTTAGTACTATCAAGCCAAACAAATGCCTGCAATTAGTCTTTATGTCCAGTGCTTTGCTTTTGTAGTAAAATTAACTGAGTCATTCTATTTTGTAGGAATGAGTGATGGGAGAAACTGGTTCAACAGAGGAAGCTAACTATGAGATGGACTCACTATCAGGGAGACACACTGATTTGGAGAACTGATCTGAAGCCAGAAGGGACTCATTCTTTTAGACGAAAAGAGTCAAACTCTGTGAAATATTTGAAGACATTTATTCTGAGCCAAATATGAGTGACTGACCAATGGCCAGTGGCACAGCCCACAGCAGATCCTGAGAACATGTGCCCAAGGTGGTCTGGGTATAGCTTAGTTGTATACATTTTAGGGAGACATGGGACATCAATCAAATATATAAAAGATATACATTGGTTCAATCCAGAAAGGAAGGACAACTTAAAGGTAGGGGGAAGGGACTTCCACGTTATAGGTAGATTTAAAATTTTTGTAATTGGCAATTGGTCAAAAGAGTTATTATCAATAGAAAGGACTGTCTGGGTTACAATAAAAGTTTGTGGAGACCAAAGTTTTATCATGCAGATGAAGCAGGCTTCAGAGAGAATAGATTGTAAATGTTTCTTGTCAAACTTAAGGTCTGTGTTGATGTTAAATGCTGATTAGCTTTTCCTGAATTCCAAAACGGAGGAAGACATGAGGCATGTCTGACCCTCCCTTCCTGTCAGGGCCTGAACCAGTTTTTCAGGTTAACTTTGGAATGTCCTGGCCAAGGGAGGAATCCTTTCAGTTGGCTACAGGGGCCCTAGAATTTTAGTTTTGGTTTACATTCTCCCCCTTCTGGCCAAGATTTGCCAGAGGCAACATCAGTGGCCACCAAATTTTTATATTGTCCCCTGATGTTGCCGGGGTGGCATGGCTGCCCGCCTGGGGCCCATCCTGTTCCTCAGTGGGACAGCTATGGCTGAGGGATTTAGATTCAAAAGACTTTCAGTCAATTAAATGTTCTAAGCCAGACAAGCATGGATGTGGACAGGCAGTCATCACCCCTTAAACAAAATTTTTGAAGTAAAAAACCAATGAACAAAAAGTCAAAGGTGAGGTTACAAAATTGAGCTGTCTTTAACTTCTGTTAATTAAGCTATGTAATCTTCATTTCAACTACAGACTTACAGCAATTAGCTATATGAAACATGAGCATTGTTCTGAAAAAATTTTTTAGTGTATATCAATTTTCACAACTCATAACTGGGTGTATTACACCCAGGAGGTTTTGCCATGAGGTATCTTTATCCTCCCCATAATTATTTTTTTTAATTCTACAGGAAGCAAGAAATTCTTTATGGTTGGGGTGGATGCAAAGATGCCACATAATAGACAAAGTCCCTTGTTTTACCAATGTTTAGGAATCTCTGTACCCTTCTTGATTTGGAGGGTCTGACCTAATTCTATCCCTCAAAACAGCCTTTACAATCTCACCAGTCCACCTTTTCCACAACAGTCCCTGGGCCTGGAAGGAAGATGCTTGTTCAGCCTTAGCAGCAGGGCATTTCCAGTGAAAAACAGATCAAGCCCAGTGTGATGCCAAATGCAGGAGATTCATATCTCTAGTCTTCAAAATACAATGATTTTTGTTTCCTTGGAAATAAAACAAGGAGACAGAAATAACACTAACAGTTTGACAATCAAAAGAGTATTTTGTGTGTCAAAACAGAGAAATGAAGCTATTCCATTAGGGCACCAACTAAAAATATAAAGAAAAATTATAATCTCATACTCTCCAGATGATTATTGCAGCCAATAAATAATTCATGATTCAATCTGCACTCAAAAAAACAAAAGTCAGGCCAAGTGTGGTGGCTCATGCCTATAATCCCAGCACTTTGGGAGGCTGAGGCAGGCAGATCACTTGAGGTCAGCAGTTCATGACCAGCTGAGCCAACATGATGAAACCCATCTCTACTAGAAATACAAAAATTAACCGGGCCTGGTGACACGCACCTGTAGTCCCAGTTACTTGGGAGGCTGAGATGGGAGAATCACTTGAACCTGGGAGGCAGAGGTTGCAGTGAGCCAAGATTGCACCGCCGCACTCTAGCCTGGGCAACAGAGCAAGACTCCATCTCAAAAAAAGTCAGGGCTGAAATCTAGTATCAAGTGTTACACTTTTCCTTTGAAACAATTTCTCTTTCTATAGCCCTCCTTTTCTATTAAAAGAAATTATAGTAAGGCCAATTTGTGTGCAAAATATGTTTTAGGCTTATTATACTTGGCCTTATTATTTGCATAAAGTGCAGCAAGAATTTATTGGCCATATAGGCACTTTTTAAGTTTGGTTTGCTGGAACTTTACCTAAAAATGTGTTATTCTAGTCAAAGTCTTGGCAAAATAACCAGTGTCTCTAATTGTCCTCTTTGGAAAGACTTTTACTAAACTTACACAAATAACTATATTGTCAAAATCACAAACAGTTTCCAAATTTCAGAGAACTCAGATAGAGAGAAAGGTGAATTTGTTTACAAAGACATACTTCACCCAAATGTTCTAAACTATAAATAACTCAAAAGAAGATTTTCTTGACTGTTTTTTAACCGAGCAGCAGCCTTTTAAACAACATGTCATTTATTCATTCTGAACTGCCATTCACATGCTAAGTAGCTTTTGTTAGATGAGAGCTGTTTATAAGGCACAGTAGAATCTAGCAGCTCCTCATGTAGAGTCAGTCCTATGGAGGAAAAAAGGAGGCTCCCAGCTCAGGAATATCTCCTCCTTGCATTGTCAGGTAGCAAGATCTTACGTAAACCATTTTTATTTTATCACGTGTGATGATTAATACTGAGTGCCGACTTGATTGAATTGAAGGATGCAAACTATTGATCTTGGGTGTGTCTGTGAGGGTGTTGCTGGAGGATATTAACATTTGAGTCAGGGGGCTGAGAAAGGCAGACTCTTACCCTTAATCTGGGAGGGCACCATCTAATCAGCTGCCAGTGCAGCTAGGATATAAAAGCAGGCTTAGCCTCCCAGCCTACATCTTTCTCCCATACTAGATGCTTCCTGCCCTTGAACATCAGACTCCAGGTTCTTCAGCTTTGGGACTTGGACTGACTTCCTTGCTCCACAGCTTGCAGACAGCCTATTGTGGGACCTTGAGATTGTGTGACTTAATACACCTTAATAAACTCCCATTTATATATATCCTGTTAGTTCTGTCCCTCCAGAGAACCTTGACTAATACATTATGGAACTCTTTTGGGCACCATTATTTCCATTAGCATAGGGATAGCTTCAGTTAATATTCCATAGCAAGGCAGTAAATGCCCCTTCAGCGGAAATTCTCTAGTCCAGTAGTTGTCACTGGGAAGTACTCACAGTCTTTTGCCATAAACCCCAATAAATGTTTCATGAAGGGCTATAAAGTGGAGGATTTGTCCTGATTAGCATTCCAACTTTTACCCAATATTCTGTGGACTCAGGCAATCTTATTAGTTCCCATTTACAGTGTACAATTATCATTTCTCAAAGGGCGGATTTATGTGCCTTCATTTGTATAGTACTACATAAGGGAAGCATCTCCTATGTACCTATTTTCGTAAGACATTTAGGTAAAGGAGTCACAACTACTTTACATAAAATCTGTTTAAACATTTCAAATTTCATCATCCTATCAACCCGTTTATTTTTATGTTCTGGTCGCAGGTGCTTTTCTTTTCTATCCCCAGATCTTTTTACCTTCTACGGTGTACAAGGATTTGGGTTCCCAGCAGGGAGGAAGTTGAGCCAAGGGACTCAGGCTCTTCTGTCAATTTTTAACTTAATTTGTCTCCTCATTGCCCCAGGCAATGTTACCTTTCTCACTATAATTTTCGCTTTTTTGATTTTTCTTAGATTTCGCCAATTTGGGGCAAATGCAGAAAACTGATATGGAACCCTTTAGTGCTGGGGAACAAGCAGGGGTTCCCTTTGGTTCACTCATCCCTCAATAGTGTTGTAACAACCTTTGTTTTAACTTCACCAATTTTCATTTTATTTATTTCATTTCTTAATAATCATTTAAAGATTTCTATCTCCCTTCTGAAGCAAGTTCTTTGACTTTCTTTTGCCTTTGCCATTTTTTTCCTTTTTTAACCATTTTAATTATCCTAATGTTTTATTAAGAATCTATAAGACCCATGAAGGACAGCAAATTTGGTAAGGCTTCTCAAGCAGTCAAATAATTCTGTGGAAGTAGTGTTACCTGGGGTACCCATGTTAAAAGGGTTTCCTTAACCCCAACATTTATCAAGACTTGGGTAATAGGCATATTCAGTGGAGAATATCCTGGTCATTATAAAGCCAGTCCCACATGGCTTGCATATGAAGCACATATCAGCTGCTTCATCTGGAGTACTCCACTTGGCATTTTATAGGGAGAGTTGGGCAGTCTCCTTCAGGTAAAAAGACCTTACAGTGGTGTTTATCCAGCTCATTAGACTGGACATTCTCTCAGTATTAACCTCCTTTGCATTTGGATTACATATACTCATAAATGGTTTAACAGTGAGCTCTGGGTCCTGTATCAACCCAAACAAGTTTTTTCATTCTGTAGCATTTAAAATTAAGGATATTAACCTTAAAGTAGTTATTTTTACAATTCATCATAGTAAAGGATTTTCCAGATGCCAATGATACCAATCTACAAAATGGTACAATCCTTTTATATTATACACTCTGGTTTTAATAGTTACTTGGTTTTTTCCTTCTCCCACATTGACTATCTTTTTGGTAACCACAGGTCTCAGAGGTAACTTTTACCTTTAGTAAGCAAGTGCAGCCTGGCTGCAGCTCCTTAAGATGGGAAACCACATGGCCACCCAAGAATCAAGGTTTCTCGTTCCCCATCTTTTAGTTTTCTCTTTATACATTGCGTTTTCTCTATATAATTTTTTCCTTCATTTTAAAGTGACTCTTAAATAGTCTCTAAACTAGAAACAAATACACATTTTAAGTAAAAACCACCACCTTGTGATTTAATGAACTTTACCAAAAACACTTTTTACTCTCCTACTATTTTGCCTCTTAGTAATCTAATTCCCAGTGAAAACACTGAGGTTACTTAATTTAACATAACATGACTTTAAAATTTTAAACTAGTGGAGAGAATTAATCTTACCAAAGATTACCAAGGGCATGTGAATTAAAAGGCATCTGAGCTAGCTTCTATCAGTTTGATAAGTGCTTACTCTTCTTTAAGTCAATTAATTAGAGCACTTTCATATAGTTTGGTAGCGATATATCACTTCCACATGATACGTATAAACATATAGATATAACAGACATACAGACTAAGGCAGTTCCAAAAGATTTTTCATTGCTTGCTTTCAATAAGTGCTCTCCCTTGCTTTAGATTATTAATAAAAAACATTACAGGAACCAACAAAAGGTGAAGGAAAGAGTTACTATCCTAGGACTTTTCAAAAGAGAGAAAGAGCTGAACTTCTGAGATATCAATCTGAAGAATTTCAAAAACAAACAGATTCTAGAGTTTGAAAAATTAAAAACTTCTTGCATTAAGAGTAAATCAATATTTTACTTTTCTTTTCTTTTTTTTTTTACTTTTTCTTTGAGACAAAGGCTTGCTCTATCACTTAAGCTGGAGTTCAGTGGCACCATCTTGACTCACTGCAACCTCTACCTCCTGGGTTCAAGCGATTCTCATGCCACAGCCTCACAAGTAGCTGGGATTACAGACAGGCACCACCACACCCAGCTAATTTTTGTATTTTTAGTTGAGACGGGTTTTTGCCATGTTGGCCAGGTTAATCTCCAACTTCTGACCTCAACTGATCTGCCCACCTTGGCCCCCCAAAGTGCTGGAATTATGGGCATGAGCCACTGTGCCTGGCCTAGAATAACTCAATATTTTAAATAAAATCTTGTTCTAACCAATTCTTTACTTGTGTATGTGTACTTTTAATTTCAAAGCCCCATTTTTAGAAAAGCTATTATAATTTTCTTTAATTATAGCCAACTTGATCACATAACATTTTTATAAATTTCTTTTTACCAACTTTATTGTAACTTACATAGACCGTTCATGACATGTTTGGACTTTCTGATTTGTCCTAAATATCCCTTTCTTGAACAACCAATTATCTTATTTCAGAACAAAAAATTCATCATACAAGATTCTTTCTCATATAAAATTACTTTTAACCCTTATTACCAAAAAATACTCCTTTATATCTATAACTTTCTTTACATCTCTCTTATTTCCTGGTTCCTTTTGCCTTGTTTTACATATAACCTCTAAATTTACATATAACCTCTAAATTACCTCTAAATTACCTTTGAATTAGCTTTTATAACACATTATTAAAGTGTTTTTTATAATTTTCCAATTGGAAAATTGGGTAATTTCCCCAGACATTTAATTATATCGATTATTTAATATAACCTTGGGTTCTAAATCATATGTTTGTTTACAAGCATTTATTTCATTATATTTACCTGATTGATTTATTTAATAGTTTAACTAGAATATTTATGAAAACTGTTATGGTCATCATTTAAAGTTATTTTCCCATTAACAATTTTTATAACCCATGAATTTCAGGTATTTACCTAAGTAAGAAACTTAAGGTTAAATATATGAGTATTTTACCAATAACTCAGGATTTAGATATTTTCATTAAACCAACAATACTAAGCATCTTATTTATCAAAAATTACACAAGCAAAGATCATTCTGTTTTGGGCTAGGTTTATAGGTTTATAACCCTTATGGCAAATTTTGACACCCTATAGTATTCTGCAGAAATAACTATGAAACTGCTTGATCAATAAATGCAAACAAAAATACTGACAATTCCTAAGACATTTTTAGAATTATTTTACCAATAATTTTAAAGCTAGCCTATTTATTTAAGGCTTAAGTTATGTGAACTTGAAAAGTATTTGGGCTATTTAATTTATGAGTACTCTTTAAACCAGTTCAGTACCTTGTGGCCAAGACACATGAACAAAATATGTGTAAGTACACAGAAACACACACATACACACTTACACAAACAAAGATGCTATAACTTTTACTTCACAACTCTAGCCATGTGTACAAACTCACCAGTTTGCAAAGAAAAAAAAACTGGCTGGATCTAAACAGTGGTTTATATCTCCATAGGTTTAATGCAGGCCTAAAAGAAAATAGAGAAATAGAGAACTTAAGAGCTTGATAGTTTGTAGGTCAACCTTTGGGCTCTGAATTCTTCCATGATGTAAATGTGTACAAAAAAACCATAATATGTCCATTTTACACAAACACTTCCCAGTAAAGGCACCGTAAAACCAACAGTGTACTCAAAAGAGAGTCATTCTCCTTGTTTTTCCTCACTCTTAGATTATTTGTTTCCCAATTTAAAAAAAAATAAAGAGAGAGAAACTGAGCTATGGCCTAGAGTTTATTGGAGTGAATTGATGTGTACTGACTGTGGGCAGGACTCCACAGTATGTCACCACTGAGTCATTTCCACCTTCTTACATGTCTTGGTTTTGCTCTCCAGAGGTCTAGCACCTTTGAGAGGGCTCAAAATACAAAGTGACCAGCTCCTATATGCATTCCTTGCCTTTTTAAATTAATTTTGTTGAGGGTTCCCTGTAGGGCTACCCATATGTTGCAGGGGGTCAACCCATCAGATACTCCAACTTGGCCCCTGGTCACCCAGGGGCACCTTTGAACTGGGAATAGCAAAATGTCCTTTCTCCCTGGAGCTGAGGAAACTTGGTCTTTCATTTATCTATGAAAACAACAGTTCAGTTCCACTTGCAAATGTGCATACAAGCCCATCAAAATTATTATCTTTAGAAAAAGACAATAAAGAAGACCTTTAGAATGCTAGAATAAGGATCCTAAACAAAACTTCCCAGGAGGGGGAAAAAAACAGCTTAGAATAAATCAAGAAAAGTCAACAAAAGGGAAGTTCACAGCTCAGGTGGACTTACAAATTCTATCAGAGGAGAAACTCAAAGTCAAGGAGGCTTTCAATGATCTCCTGCTGATACCTTAGCTCAAGGTTCAGACAACTCCTTCAGGGTTCTTAGTCTTCTCTGAAGCCCCATGTTGGGTGTCAAATTATTGTCAACAAAAACAATCAAACTCTGTAAAAGATTTGAAGAGATTTATTCTGAGCCAAATATGAATGACCAGTGGTCCATGGCACACCCCTCAGAAGATCTTGAGAACATATGTCCATTGTGGCCTGGGCACTACATTTTAAGGAGACATGAGACATCAATCAAATATATATAATATATTCATTGGTTCTGTCCAGAAAAGTGGAACAACTCAAAGCAAGGGGTGTGGGAGGTGCTTTCAGGCCACAGATAGATTTCAAATTTTTCTGATTAGCAATTGGTTGAAAGATGTATCAATAGAAAGGAATGTCTGGATTATGATAAGTGGTTGTGGAGACCAAAGTTTTATCATGCAGATGAAGCCTCCAGGTAGGAGGCTTCAGAGAGAATAGATTATAAATGTTTCTTATCAAACTTAAGGTCTGTATTGATGTTAATGCTAGTCGACTTTTCCCGAATTCCAAAATGGAGGAAGATATAAAGAGGTATGTCCAACCCTTCCCATCATGGCCTGAACCAGTTTTTCAGGTTAACTTTGAATGCCCTAGCTAAGAGGAAGTATCCATTCAGATGGTTGCTGGGGGCACAGGAGGGCTTCAAATTTTATTTTGGGTTTACACACTTTACAATTATTTTGTAAGAACCAAAATAGGGACTGAACTTATGGCAGAAAGAACTTTATGAGTTCACCAAACCCATTCAACTTTCCTCCTGAGTATACATTTACTCTGCATTTTTAAGGTACTTTGCAACTACACAGCATTCATGAGACAGAGTTTCAGCCCATGCAGTGTGGAATAAAGTTATAATGCCACATCCAGATGCATGTGAGAGCCTCCATTTTTCTCTTCCCTGTCTGTAGTGACACTGGAGGCCATGTGTTGAAGATGATGGCCTCAAAAAATAGAAGTAATTTAGTCTCTGGATGACCTTGGCTACCTTCCCTCATGATGTCCTCATTGGACTATAGCATAAGTAAACTATAATAAACTTTTGTTGTGTTAAATCTCTAAGGTTTGAAAATTACTTGTTATGGTAGATTGCTTGCCCTAATGATAACCCCAGTACAGAACATTAGGAAAACTTCCAATATGATAGCAGAGTCTAGGTATTGTTACAAATGCTAGACACCATTTCCTCTGAGTAATCTCTTCCTCCTATTCATGCCTTGTGTGCTAGAAGATATCTTAAATTTTGTCACAAAAATGAAAGTCAGCTCCTCTTAGGGGCACTGGAAAGAGAATCAAGAAGTAAATATATTAGAGCAAAGGTAAGTTCTGGACAACACTAACCAAGCAAGAATAAGGTGAAAAGAAATGAGAAGGTAATCTACTATGTTAATAAATAAAACAAAGGCCAAAAACAGTATGATAAGAAAAGAACAGAAAGAGAAGAAATGGAAAATTGCCAGAATTCATAGAGAGCCAAAACTACATGATTATAGATACAACAAATAGATTAAAAACATAATGGGCAGAAATGTAAACTGAGTTACTAAGGTAGAAAAAGGATTTGAGATAATCACCAATAAAGTTAATCACTAGATAAAAATATTGGAGAAGGAGGTGGGGATTGAAACACTGGAAACAATGAAGAATGTGGAACACAGATATCCAAAATTCAACAGGAGCATCCTGACATTAGTGAACATTGTTCTGCAACAATAAAAGCTCCCAAAGAATTACTACCAAAAAAAAAACTTCAAATAAAGGATGATTCCAGCAAACTAAACATTCATACAAACTTGAAAGAACATTTCATACAGAAAAATCAACAACAATAAAGCCACATCTTAGTAAAATGATATTTTAAAAATAAAGAAATTTAAAAAAAAAGAAAAAGAAAATGAACAGAAGAAAGTGGAAGAAGAGGGAGGAGAGAGCAAAAGATGGAAGAGAAGGAAATAAATGGGAAGGGAAGAGAAGGTATTCTTTAGGTGTTGGGTAGAAAAAGAAAATCCTCTGTAAAGGAGAGAAAATGAGGCTTTTCTTTTCTTTTCTTTTTTTGTTTTGTTTTTTGACACAGAGTGTCACTCTGTCGGCCAGGCTGGAGTGCAGCGGCATAATCTTGGCTCACTGCAACCTCCACCTCCTGGTTCAAGTGATTCTCCTGCCTCAGCCTCCTGAGTAGTTGGGATTACAGGCACCTGCCATCACACCCAGCTACTTTTTGTATTTTTAGTAGAGACAGGGTTTTGCAATGTTGGCCAGGATGGTCTTGAACTCCTGACCTAAGTGATCTGCCTGCCTCAGCCTCCCAAAATGCTGGGATTACAGGTGTGTGCCACCATAACCAGCCTGTCTACTTTTTCACAGCATGATTCAGTCTAAAAGAGTGGAGAAATATACAAGGAAAATTTCTTTAAAAAACTAAAGCATGTAACTCAAGATTATATTCAAGCAAGATGTCCAAAATTCAAACAATCCTTTCAAATCTGAAAGTACTCCAGGAATAGAGGATTAATAGGTTCTTACTCGGAGAAAAAAAAGATAAAAACAAATTACTAAACTCACAAATGGAACATCCATGTGAAAGGACTGGGGATGGCATGAAATTCACATAAACATGGAATAAATACTAAACTAATGTGGTCAAAAGACAATGGCACATAAAACAATATAAATAATACAAATTTGACAGCACACACAAAAAAGTTTAATCAATGGAAATGCAAGCACCAGTGAGAAGGGAGGCAGTGGAAGTTAAGAGCCCCGGGGCTTTGTAGATTCTGGATATTAGCCCTTTGTCAGATGAGTAGATTGCAAAAATTTTCTCCCATTCTGTAGGTTGCCTGTTCACTCTGATGGTAGTTTCTTTTGCTGTGCAGAAGCTCTTTAGTTTAATCATATCCCATTTGTCAATTTTGGCTTTTGCTGCCGTTGCTTTTGGTGTTTTAGACATGAAGTCCTTGCCCATGCCTATGTCCTGAATGGTACTACCTAGGTTTTCTTCTAGGGTTTTTATGGTATTAGGTCTAACATTTAAGTCTCTAATCCATCTTGAATTAATTTTCGTATAAGGAGTAAGGAAAGGATCCAGTTTCAGCTTTCTACTTATGGCTAGCCAATTTTCCCAGCACCATTTATTAAATAGGGAGTCCTTTCCCCATTTCTTGTTTCTCTCAGTTTTGTCAAAGATCAGATGGCTGTAGATGTGTGGTATTATTTCTGAGGACTCTGTTCTGTTCCACATATGTAACAAACCTGCACGTTATGCACATGTACCCTAGAACTTAAAGTATAATTAAAAAAATTAAAAAAAAGAATTTTAGCTGGCCAAAATAAAAATACATAAATGGTGATTACAAGTTGATACAAAAAAATTAATATCCCACAGAAAAGTATGCAGAAGTCATTCACAGTGAATATTATATATGTAATCTTCATTATATATATATATAGCAGCTATTAAACTTGGTCAATCACATTTAAAAAATTCAAATTAAAAAAAAAAAAAGAGCCCCGGGGCTCTGGGCCTAGGTCTGAATTCTAGTTTTGCTGCTACCTTAGTGACATGGTCCTATGCAATCATGTAAACTTTCTGAACCTTAGGTATTTTTTAATTTAAAAAATGGGAATGAAAATAAGTGCAGAGTCTCATGCTTGTAATCCTAGCACTTTGGGAGGCTGAAGGGAGGAGATCACTTGAGCTCAGGAGTTCAAGATCAACCTAGGCAATATGTCAAAACCCCATCTCTACCAAAAAAAAATTAGCCAAGCTTGGTAACATGTACCTGTAGTCCCAGCCACTTGGGAGGCTGAGATGGGAGGATCACTTGAGCCCAGGAAGTTGAGGCTGCAGTGAGCTGAGATACCACCACTGTACTCCAGCCTGGGCAACGAAGTAAGACTCTGTCACAGAAAAAACAACAACAACAACAACAGAAATGGAAATGATGTCTCTGTCTTACAGGGTTTCTTTAAGGATTGCATGACTTAGCGCACATAAGGCATTTAGATTCATGCTTGGAACATTGTAATCACTCAATAGGTGTTAGCTTTTGCTAGTAATGTCCTCATTTTCCATAGCAGGGACTCCAATCAACACTGTTTGAAATGGAGGGAAGTAATTTTTAACAACTTCAAATTCTTAATGATTTTTATTAATTTTTTTCTTAAGTGTAGAGAAATGGTTTAGAACATTATATCCCTGCAAATTTTATTTCTCTTAAACTCAAATACATTTAAATTTAATATTTTTTATTTAGAACATGATCTCATTAAGAATTACTTCCACCAGTTTATAGATCTATGCTTCCATCTGTATATATGTACAGAAAGATTTCTGGAGTAAAGTTATTTCTATATAGTGGAATTGGCAGTCTTTTTTAACTCTTTATTTAAATCTTTTTTGCATTACTTAACTTATTTCTATTGATCTCATATTAGTAAAATAAAATAATTGCTGTGCATGATGGCTCAGACCTGTAATCTCAGCACTTTGGGAGGCTGAGGAGGGAGGAAGCTTGAGCCCAGGAGTTCGAGGCTGCAGTGAGCTATGATCACACCACTGCACTCTAACCTGGGCAAGAAAGCAAGATCCTATCTCAAATAACAAAAATAATAATACTTGGGAACTAAAAAGCTGTTTTCTTGCACTACTTAGACTGTGTATCTTTATAGTTGGATGTTTAGGCATATTTACTGCTGAAATATTGTGGGATTTTGTACAACTGAACACCGTGTCCTTGGCAAAACTAGCTGGCTTGTAGTTGGAAGATCTTTTGGTTCAGCTCTCTAGCCTCATAGAACCTATAGCAGCTTTTCATCATACTTGTTTTTGTCTTTTCAGTTATTGAAAAAGTGATATAAATTCTTAGAAAATATCAAAGAAAACAGGTATCAAGAGAAGAGTAAATCCTCTCATTGACAATCTCTCCTTCCTTTTCCATTGTAACAACTTATTGTATCTTTCTAGAGAGTTACAAGTGTGTGTCTATCTGTGTGTGTGTGCATGTGTGTAAACACTTATCCAGTCACTATTTTTTTTAACATATTGTGCCCATTCATTTGCATTGCTACAAAAAAATACCTGAGGCTGAGTAAATCATAAAGAAAAGAGATTTGTGTTTGCTCCCAGTTCTGCAGGCTGTGCAAGAAACATGGTGTCAACGTCTGCTTCTGGTGAGGGTCTCAGGATGCTTCCACTCATGGCAAAAGGAGAAGGGGAAGTTTTCTCCCTTCTAGCATGTTACATGGTGAGAGAGGGAGCAAGAGAGTTAGTCTGTTTTTAAACAACCACATTTCAAGTGAACTCAGAATGATAACACACTGATTACCACAAACAGGGCACCAAACCATTCATGAGGGATCCATCCCCATGGCCCAAATATCCCCCACTAGGTCCACCTCCAACACTGGAGGACACATCTTAGCATGAGATTTGGAGGGGATGAAACATCTAAACTATATTACGTATGTAAGGTAAAAATACTCCACATACTGTTTTCTGCCTTCATTCCGGTTCCCTGGGAAATAGAGTTGACATTGGGATTACAGGCAGTAATCTCAAGAACCCCCATGGAAGAAAAAAGGAAGCAGGATTGAACAGAGGCAGAACTTGAACTAGTATACCAAGAGCCCTGGTAACCAGGTTACTCTTGGCAACCACATGATTTGGAATGATTTTTCTGAACCTAACCTAATCCACTCTTGCAACCAGAATTTACTTGCAAATCTGATCAACAGCTACTTTTTCCAAGGGAGCAATGTGTGAGCAAATGGGTCAGAGTTCAGCTCCTGGGCCATCCATTAAAATCCATGTGGGCCAGGCATGGTGGTTTGTGCCTATAATCCCAACACTTTGGCAGGCTGAGGCAGGAGGATTGCATGAGCCCAGGAGTTCAAGACCAGACTTGAAAACATAGCAAGACCACATCTCTACAAAAAAAAAAAAAAAAAAGTTAGCCAGGCACGATGGATGGGCCTGCAGTCCAGGTACTCAAGAGGCCGGGGCACGTGGATCCCTTCAGCCCAGGAGTTTTAGGTTGCAGTGAGCTATGATGATGCCACTGCACTCCAACCTGCGCAACAGAGTGAGATCCCATCTCAAAAAAAAAATCCACATGAATAATGACACTCTCTCTATGTATATATAGAGAGAATATATATAGAATATCTATATATAGAATATATACAGAATATCTATATATAGAATATCTATAGAATATATATTCAATACCCTGTTTATTTTTTATAGCTTTGGCTAAGCTTTTCAATGTTATTCAATAAAAACACATTGTTCATATTTTAGTTATTGCTGCAATAATGCTATGTAATAAACCAAATCAAACTCAGTTGCTTACAGAAATAAGCATTCATTCTCATTCTCAAGTGTCTGCAGGTCAACTGCAGTACAGGTGACTTAAACTGGGCTTAGCTGAGTGACTCTGCTTCTGGCTTGGGTTCAGCCTACAGTTAGGTTCAGGTTTCTTCAGTATGTATTTGTTCTTTCTGAGGCATGCTCTCCTCACAGCATGCCACTAAGAATGCCAAATTAAGAACCAAGCATATCTAAGGCTTCCACTCACATCATGACTACTAACATTACATTGGGTAAAACAAGTCACAGGGCAACATCTAACATCATGAGGTTGGTGAAGCAGACCCCACCTATAATGTGAGGGGAAGAGGAGTGAATGCTTGATGAACAATTACCCAAATTATCACAGCTTATTTAACGTTATAGACACCATCTCACAAATCCTTGGTGCAATTAGTTGATTGAAAACATTCTCCCTTCATTTTTAATTGGGAAAAATTTCCAGATTAGAAATGCATAATTGCATAAATGTAATTGTCCTAAATTATGGCCACAATTGCATAAATATAATATAGGACAGGAAAAACAAGTAATATTTCTCAATAATTCAGTGACACAAAACACCTGATGAATGGGAGATATATTTGTTTTTCTTTTAGTTATTTGCTAGCAAACATGAATAAAGGACTTCAAAGAGGGTTCAAAAAAGTTACCAGAAAATAAACCACATGACTAGAGAACTACCATTAAACAACTAAAGATGGATTAAAGACTTAAATCTAAGACCTGCAACTATAAAAATACTAGAAGAAAACCTAGGGTAATCTCTTCTAGACATTGGTCTAAGCAAAGAATTCCTGACTAACACCTCAAAAGCACAAGCAACAAAAACAAAAAATAGACAAATAGGACTTAAGCAACCTTGAAAGCTTCTGCACAACAAAAGAAACAATCAACAGGGTAAACAGACAACCTGCAGAATGGGAGAAAATATTTGCAAACTACACAAACAACAGGGGACTAATATTCATATTTTACAAGGAACTCAAACAACTCAACAAAATAAAAAACCCACAAATAACCCCATTAAAATTGATAAAATTCAATTTAAAAATGAGCATAAGGATATGAATAGACATTTTTCTTTTTTTCTAAACAAAATGTTAACATCTTTAATCATAAATGAACTCTTCAGAAATCAGTACAAAGAGACTAACATTACAAAGGAAGCGAAAATAAAAGGAACAGAGGAAAACGGAATCGCACACATGAGTTATAAGGCTATATGAAGATGATATAGTTAACATTAATAGCTGAGAAAGCAATCTCATTATAAATTACATTATTGATCCTTACAAATATTGATTGATATCTGACATTTTTCAAAATAAGACACACAAATGACCAATAAGATCATGAAAACAGGTTCAACATCACTAATCATCAGAAAAATGCAAATTAAAGCCACAATGAGACATTATCTTAATAGTCAGAATGACTATTATTTAAAAGTCAAGGCCAGGCACCGTGGCTCACGCCTGTAATCCCAGCACTTTGGGAGACTGAGGCAGGTATATGACCTGGAGTCAGGAGTTTGAAACCAGACTGGCCAACATGGTGGAACCCCGTTTCTATGAAAAAAAAATACAAAAATTAGCCAGCCATGGTGGCGGGTGCCTGTAATTTCAGCTGCTCAGGAGGCTTAGGCAAGAGAATTGCTGGAACCCAGGAGGCGGAGGTTGCAGTGGGCCGAGATTGTACCACTGTACTCCAGCCTGGGTGACAGAGTGAGACTCTGTCTCAAGAAAAAAAAAAAAGTCAAAAAACAACAGATGGTGGTGAGGATATGGAGAAAAGGGAACTCTCATACACTGTTGGTGGAAATGTAAATTAGTACAACCTCTATAGAAAACAGTATAGCGATTTCTAAAAAAACTAAAAATAGGACTACCATCCAATCCAGTAATTCCAATGTTGGGTATCTATGCAAAGGAAAAGAAATCATTATATAAATAAGATACCGGCACTTGTATGTTTATTGCAACAATATTCACAATAACAAAGATATAGGATCAACCTTGTGTCTATCAACAGATGATTGGATAAAGAAAATATGGTGGATATATACACAATAGAATACTATTCAACCATAAGAAATAACGAGATCATGTCTTTTTCAACAACATGGATGGAACTGGACATCATTATCTTCAGTGAAACAATTCAGAAACAGAGAGTCATATACCACATATTCTCATTTGTAAGTGGGAGCTAAATAATGTGTACACATGGACAGAAAGTGTGAAACGATAGACTCTGGAGAATCAGAAGGGTGGATGGGGGTGAGGGATGAGAAATTACTTAACAGGTATAATACACATTACTTGAGTAATGGATACACTAAAAGCCTAGACTTCACCACTATACAATATATTCATGTAACAAAACTACACTTGTACCCCTTAAATTTATACCAAAAAAAGAGTAGGCAGTCTCTATTCTTATGTCAACTTTCCTTTTGTCTCCTGCAAAGCATACTTCCTTTGGTGACTCGAGCCATGTTTATGGCATTATAGATGCCCTATATTATACTCACCTTGCGAGTCCATGCCAATTTCACTACACAGTCTGTTCTTTTCTGTCTCTATAGCTTTATCTCTGTTGTTTACTCTGCCTAAAATGTTTTCTTAGGGATCATTTTTCAAGGTTCAGCTCAGATTGCCACCTTCTCCATGAAGCCTTCTAATGGAAATGAACATTAGTTTCTATGAGTGCCCATTGTATTTATTTGCACAATCTTGATAGCATTCTGCAGACATTGCCTCATTGTTTGTTCTGGAGCCTCAGTCCATGCCAAAGGAAGACAAAAGTATTAGGAAACAGCAAATTCATGTAGTAGAGGGTGAGGAAGCCAGCAGCAGTAAGAGAATGAAACTGATGTGCGGAAAGAAGGTCAAGGTGGGCTGGTTCCCAGAACTTTCTGTTTTTTCTGTCTCTCCGTGGGCACCTTTACAAGAATCCCCATAGGCACATCTTTTTAAACAAGCTTGAGTGGATCTGTGGCCCGGGCAATAAATTTAAGTAGAAAAGTTATGTAAAATACCAATGAGGGAAGAGAATAGGGTCTGGAAGCAAGGAACCTAAGACCAATTCACGCTATCTTCCTAGAACTAAATTAAAAGGAAAACCCCGACTTTCCACACTTAACTGACAAAAGGACCAGAGGCTAGGCTACTCCCTTTGCCACCCCCCCTGTCTTTCTGCATGGCAGATGGAAAACTGAAAGTAGCTCTGATTGGTACTCCTACGCAAACCAATCAGACTTTTGCACAGGAGTGCCACTTTGTAGCTTCACTTCAGCCTCTGATTGGTTGCTTTTCACAAACAATCAGACTGATTGTGGGCCGCCACTTAATTTGTATGAGGTGAACACCAAGTGGCCAATGGGAAACCTCTTGCGGATATTTGGACCCCAGAAAAATCTGCAACTGGACTCTTGGGCCCCTATGCTTGGGCCTGCTCCCACACCATGGAGTGTACTTTCACTTTCAATAAATCTGCTTCTGTTGCTTCATTGTTTCCTTGTTTTGTTTGTGAGTTTTGTTCAATTCTTTGTTCAAGACACCAAAAATCTGGACGTCCTCCACTGGCAACATGTAGTATACTGTGCGAGGTATGCTCTTTGTTGGTTTTAAAAACATTTTTATCATGCCAAGGGGAAATGAATGAGAAAGCAGGTGAAGAACTTTGCAAGTTTCTTCTTTTCAAAGCAGCATTCATGGCAGGGTGCAGTGG
Source organism: Piliocolobus tephrosceles (assembly GCF_002776525.5). Taxonomy (NCBI): domain Eukaryota; kingdom Metazoa; phylum Chordata; class Mammalia; order Primates; family Cercopithecidae; genus Piliocolobus; species Piliocolobus tephrosceles. The sequence continues at coordinate 87,120,746 of NC_045440.1, forward strand.
CTCACAACTGCAATCCCCACACTATGCCTGCCAAGGTGGGCAGATTGCTTGAGGCCTGGAGTTTGAGACCAGCCTGGGAAACATGGCAAAACCCCATCTCTACTAAAAGGAAAAATGCAAAAAAAGAAAAAAAAAAAAAAAATAGCCAGGCGTGGTGGCAGGTGCCTGTAACCCCAGCTACTCAGGAGGCTGAGGAGGAAGAATTGCTTGAACCCAGGAGGCAGAGGTTGCAGTGAGCCAATATTGTGCCACTGCACTCCAACCTGGGTGACAGAGGGAGGAAAAAAAAAAAGTAGCTTTCATCCTTCCTTCCAGTATTCCATCTTTTTTTTCTCATCATATGTAGAGTCTGGAGGCACCAAAAATGAAACAAATGAGGAAAACTGTAGTGGTACTCCAGGAACAAAATTTACCAAACCTTTGTCAGAGGGAAATTTAGTATATGTAGTAGTGAGCATTGACTCCTTTATAAAAGTGTCTTATAAAGCAAAGGTGGGGATGGGGACGGGTGACTGACTAACCCTAATTTAAATTCAGGCGTGTTTAGTCATAGTACCTGAGGACTGACTATAGTATAGTTCCATGAGGCCAAGATTATTATTTTATAACAGAAGAAACTGAGTCATGGAGAAATTAATTGGCTGAAAGGTCAACACGAGTAAGTGACAGAGACTGAGTCTATACAATTTGGTATGTGTCCAGTGACTGTGCTCTTCCTGGACACCTATCCATAGTCATGGTCACTATCAAACTTTGACCAAGAGTGAAAGCTGAATGAACCATAAACTTTGCAACATAAGGAATTAGAAAGAACTGAGGAATGGACTGGGCGCAGTGGCTCACACCTGTAATTCCAACACTTTGGGAGGCAGAAGTGGGCAGATCACCTGAGGTCAAGAGTTTGAGACCAGTCCTACCAACATGGCAAAACCCCATTTCTACTAAAAATATAAAAATTAGCCGGTCATGGTGGTGCATGCCTATAATCCCAGCTACTCGGGAGGATGAGGCAGGAGAATTGCCTGAACCTGGAGGTGGAGGTTGCAGTGAGCAGAGATTGCGCCACTGCACTCCTGCCTGGGCAACAGAATGAGATTCCATCCCCCCTCCCCCAAAAAGGAAATGAAGAATCATCAGGTAAAACTTTAATCTCTCCATTACCTTTGCAAATATTAAAGTTTTGCTACCAACTTCAGTTAGTGACAAATTCGTCACTATAAAAATAAACAATAAAATAAAATTATAAATTCACAAAGAGTTTCAAAGATAATACAGAGGTCCCAGTACCTTTCCCCTAGTTTCCCCTAAAGGCTACATTTTATGTAAATATAGTATAGTATCAAAACCAAGAATGTGACATTGGTACAATGTGTCTATACAGTTCTACATCAGTTTATCACAAATGTAGATTCACATAGCTATCGCCTCAATCAAAATATAGAACTATTCCATCACCACAAAGTTCTTCCCTCAGACTACCTCTTTACAGTCATACCCACCCCGTCACCTCTTCACTCTTCCCAGCCCTTGCAACCATCAATCAGTTTTCCATCTCTTTTTTTATTTTAGGGAATTTTACATAAATAAATACAGTTGACCCTTGAATAATGTGGGAGTTAGGGGTGCCAATCTCCCAAGAAGTAAAAAATGTAAGTATTAACTTTTGACTCCCCCAAAAATGTATCTACTAATAGCATAGTGTTGACCAGAAGCCTTACTGATAACATAAACAGTTGATTAACACACATTTAGTATGTTCTATGTATTATCTAGTGTATTCTTACAATAAAGTGAGCTAGAGAAAGATAATGTATTAAGAAAATCAGAAGGAAGAGAAAATGTATTTACTATTCATTAAGTGGAAGTGGATCATCATGAAGGTCTTCATTCTCATCCTCTTCACATTGAGTAAGCTGAAGAGGAAGAGGAAGAGGAGGACTTGGTCTTGCTGTTTCTGGAGTGGCAGAGGCAGAAGAAAACCTGCATATAAGTAGACCAACATAGTTCAAACACATGTTGCTCAAGGTCAACTGTAAAGAATCATATAGTATATGACTTATTAGGATTGCTTTTTCACTTACTATAATGCCCTTGAAATCTATCCAAGTTGTATGTGCATCAATAGTTCCTTATTTCTTGCTGAGTAGTACTTCATGGCATTGGTGGTAACCTGTGATACTATTCCATGGAAACTATTTAACCACTAACCTATTGAGAGACATTTTGGTTGTTTCATTTGGCTGTTGCAAATACTGCTGCTCTGAACAATTGTGTGCAGGTTTTTATGTACATATAAGTTATTATTTCTCTTGGATAAATGTATACAAGTTTTCAGCATACAAGTCCTGTACATCCTTTGTTAAATTTACACCTTGGCATTTCTTTTTTTTTTTTTTTCTTTGAGTGCTTGTAAGTGGTACTGTATTTTTAATTTTGTTTTCCATCTATTTATTGCCAGCATATAGAAATACAAATTAACTTTTGTGTGCTTATCTTGTACCTTGCAAAGTGGCTGAATTTGCTAGAGTTTTAAGAGAGATTTTAAAATGTAGATTCCTTGATATTTTCATAGGATTTTCCTATGTAGAACAGTTTCATTTCTTTCTCATCTTTGTGCCTTTTATTTCTTTATCTTCCCTTATTGCACTGGCTACATTATCCAGGACAGGTTGAGTATCCCTTATACAAAATACTTGAGGCCAAAAGTATTTCAGATTTTGGATTTATTTTTTATTTTGCAATATTTGCATAATACTTTTCAACTGAACATCCCAAATCTGAAAATTGGAAATCCAAAATGCTCAAATGAGCATTTCCTTTAAGTATCATGTTGGCATTCAACACGTTTCAAATTTTGGAGCATTTTGCATTTTGAATTCTCAGATTTAGGATGTACTAGGTTTAATAGCAGCGGTGTGAGAGGATATCCTTGCCTAGTTTCCAACCTTGGAAGGAAGAAGTTTTTTAAAATTAAGTAAGATATTAGCTGTGGGTGCTCTTTATCAAGTTGAAGAAGTTTCCCTCTGTTCTCATTTGCTTAATGTTTTCATCATAAATTGATATTGACATATTTTAAATGCTTTTTCTGCATTAAGTAATACAAACATGTACTTTCTCTTCGGGCTGTAAATACATTGGATCACACTGATTGACCTCCAAATATTGAACCAGTCTTGTATTCCTGGAAAAGACTCATTTGGTCATGACGTATAATTACTTTCTTACACTGCTAAATTGTATTTCATATATTGCTAAATTATATTGACTAATACAATTTTGTTAAAAAATTTTTCATCTGTATTCATTAGTGATATCAGTCTGTAGGTTTTTTGCACTGTCTCTGTCTGGTTTTGGTACCAGGGTAATAATGGTTTCATAGAATAAGTTAGGAAGTGTTCGCTCCTCTCGAAAGAGCAAAAGATTCTCTCCTTTCAATTGAGCGGAAGATTAGGCTTTTTCAATTGGAAAGGATTATATGGAATAGGTGTTAACTTCTCTTGAAACATTTGGTAGAATTCTCCAGTAAAATCATCTGGGCATGGAAATTTCACTTTGGGGAGGATTTTCATGATGATTTCAATTTTCTTAATAATAATCAAGTTATTCAAAAATCTGTTCCGTATCAGGTGAGTTGTAGTAGTTTGGTTTTTGTTTTGTTTTTGAATAATTGGTTCATTTCATCAAAGGGGTCAATTTTATGTGTGTAGAGTTATTTGTAGAATTTTCTTATTATCTTTTTGATGTTTGTAGGACATGCAGTGACGTATCTTTAATTCCTAATAATGGTAATTTGTGTCTTCTCTCTTTTTTATTTTGCCAGTCTTGCTAGTAGTTTACCAATTTCATCTTTTCAAGAAGCAACACTTTCTTTTTTCTGAGACCAAGTCCGGCTCTGTCGCCCAGGCTGAAGTGCAGTGGCTAAATCTCAGCTCATCGCAACCTATGCCTCCTGAGTTCAAGCGACTCTCGTGCCTTAGGCTCCCACGTAGCTGGGATTACAGGCACACATGATTATGCCTGACTAATTTTTGTATTTTTAGTAGAGATGGGGTTTCATCAGGTTGGTCAGGCTGGTCTCGAACTCCGAACCTCAAGTGATCTGCCCTCCTCAGCCTCCCAAAGTGCCGGGATTACAGGGAGCACACCACCTCTGGCAGTCAAGAACCAGCATTTTTTTAAAATTGTTTTTCTGTTTTCAATGGTATTGATTTCTGCTTTTATCTTTTTTTTCTTCCTCTGTTTGCTTGGATTTTATGTATTTTTTTCTTTTTGATGTTTTATGAGATAGGAACTTAAATTATTGAGATTTTTCTATCTAAATGTAAGCATTTAGTGCTATACATGTTCCTCTCAGCACTACTTCAACTGTGTCTCACAAATATTGATATGTTGACTCATCTTTTTCATTTAGTTAATAGTATTTTTAAATTTCTCTTGAAACTTTCTCTTTGACCCATGGATTATCTAGAAACTAGAAACATGCTGTTTATTTTCTAAGCGTTCTCGAATATTCCCATAATCTTTCTGTTATTGATTTTTAGTTTGATTCCATTGTGGTCAGAGAACATATTCCATTGAATGTGTTGACATTTGGTCTATGACTCAGGATATGGTCTGTTTTGGTATATGTTCTGTGGGTACTTGAAAAAAATGTGTATTCCGCTGTTACTAGATGAAGTGTCCCATAAGTATTGATTAGATTCTTTGGGCTGATGGTATTGCTGAGTTTGTCTATATCCTTGTTGATTTTTTGCATGTTGTTATATAAGTTGTTGAGAAAGGAGTGTTGAAGTCCCCAAGTATAATTGTGGATTTGTCTATTTCTCCTTTCATTTCTCAGTTTTAGTTACACATATTCGCAGCTTTGTTGTGTGGTATATATACATTTGGGATTGCCGTATCTTCTTGGTGGATTGATCCTTTCATCATTATGTAATGTCTCTCTCTGTCTCTGGTAATTTTTTTTTTTTTTTTTTTTTTTTTTTTTGCTCTTAAGTTTACTTTATCTGATATTAACATAACCACTCTTGCCTTTTAAAATTAATGTTTGAATAATAAATATTTTTATCCTTTTTCTTTCAACCTATGTATATCATATTTGAAGTCAGTTTCTTATAGACAGATTTTTGGATTATTTCTTAAAATCTGCTTTGCCAATCTATTTCTTTTACTTAGTGTATTTAGACAATTTACATTTGACATAATTACTGACGTTTAGACCTAAGTCCAGCATTTTATTTTTATTTTCTGTTTGTTCTCTCTACTTTTTGTTTTCTTTTTCCTGCTTTCCTATTAGTAACTTGAACATCTTTTAGAATTCAATTTTGATTTGTCTATAGTATTTTTGAGTTTGAGTATATCTCTGTATAGATTTTCTAGTTTTTTATAATGTTTAATTTTAGGTTCAACTTTGCTGGGCCATGATGATGCTCAGATACTTAGGCAAACATTATTCTGGATGTTTCCATCCAGGTGTTTTGAGATGAGATTTACATTTAAATAGGTAGACTTTCATTAAGGCAGACTGCTCTCCCAAATGTGGATGGGCCTCATCCAGCTGATTGAAAACCTGAATAGAACAAGAGACTGACCTCTGCAGAGCAAGAGAGAATCCTGCAACAGGCAGCCTTTGGACTTGAACTGCAAAATTTACTCTTTACTGGATCTCTTGATGGCACACCCTGTAAATTTTGGATTTGCTAGCCTCCATAAATTTGTGACACAATTGCTAAAAATAAATCACTATTTATTTATTTCTATATCTGCCTATCATCTATTCATCTATCTGTTGATTCTGTTCATCTGGAAAATCTTGACTAATACAGATATTATATTAACTTATTAATATTGCATAAGTTACCTAAGTCTACTGGTGTCAACATTTTACCAGTTTGAATGAAGCAGCGAAACCCTACCTCCCTTTGTAACCCTTTGTCCTCTGCCATTGATAACACAATTGTCTTAAATGTATCCTCTAGATATGTTGAGACCACGTATTGTATTTACCCATGTTTTAGCTTGTTGCTGTATTCTTTCTTTCTTCCTGGTTTCCAAGACATTCATCATTTACTTTCTGTGTCAGGAACTTCCTTCAGTCCTTCTTTTAGGGTAGGTCTGCTGGTGACAAACTCTCTTAATTTTCCTTCATCTAAGAATTTCTTGATTTCTACATTATCTCTGGAGGATATTTTATAATATTTCTCCCCTAGGTAATGTGTCATTTCTCTCTGGCTGTTTTCAAGAATTCTCGTTGTTTTCAGAGTTTTAACTATAATGAGTCTTGGTATAGATTTCTTTGGGTTTATCCCGTTTGGAGATCACTTAGTTTCTTGAATTTCTAGGCTTTTTTTTCTTTTTCTTTTTCTTTTTTTTTTTTTTGCCAAATTTGACAGGTCTATAGCCATTACTTCTTTGAATATGTTTTCAGTCTCATGCTTTCTCTTCTTTTCCGCAAACACCAATGACAAACAATTTAGATCTTTTATTATAGTCCCACATGTCCCAGTAGCTCCACTTTTTTTTGGCTATGTTCTGTCTATTGTTCAGCTTATGTAAATCTATTGTTCTGGTTTCAAGTTCAATGATCCTTTTCTTTGTCTTCTGCCCATCCACTGAGGTATTTTTTATTTCAGTGTTTATAATTTTTAGTTCTTTTTTATATATACACACTTTATGTTCTAGGGTACATGTGCACAACGTACAGGTTTGTCATGTATGTATACAGGTACCTCATTTTTAGTTCTAAAATTTCCATGTGGTTCTTCTTTACAACTTTTACTTTTGCTGTGAATTCTACTCCTTTCTGAGATTTCCTGTTCTTTCAGTGTGTTTTGTTGCTTTTCTGAACCATTTCTATAATGGCTACTTTAAAATTCTCATGAGATGATTCTGACATGTGTGTCATCTCAGTTTTGGCATGCGAGGTTTTTCTTTTTGCATTCAATATGAAATCTTCCTGGTTCTTGGTATGACAATTGATTTTTGACTGAAACGGACATTTTGGGTATCATCCTATAACCCCATCTCTACTAAAAATACAAAAATTAGCCGGGCACCGTGGCGGGTGCCTGTAATCCCAGCTACTCGGGAGGCTGAGGCAGGAGAATCACTTAAAACTTGGAGGCAAAGATTGCAGTGAGCCAAGATCATGCCACTGCACTCTAGACTGGGCAACAGAGCAAGACTCTGTCTCAAAAAAATAAAAAAGACTGTGTCTTATTTAAATTTGTGTTTTAGCAGGCCTCCTCTGACATTACTCCAAAGGGTGATGGGGCTCCTTCTTGTCATTGTCATGTGAGGGATGGAAGTCCAGATTCTCCATTCAACCTCCATTATCAACCCAGAAGGCAAGGGGCTCCTCATTAGTGCTGTGTGCAAATGAGAGCTCAGGCTCCCCACTAGGCCTCTCCTGATACCTCCTTGCTAGGAGGAGCAAAGTGCCTCATTAGTGCTTCCCAGGTGGCTTCCACTGACACCACGAGGGGAGTGGCCTTCTTACTGCTGAGTTGTGGCTAAAGTCCTAATTGTCCACTAGACTTCCTCCCATACCACCTCAGTGGGGAGGGCAAGAAGTGCCTCATTACCACAGGAATATAGTGGAAGTCCTGTGTCCCTGCTGGTCTCTGTTGACAGGAAGGGAGAAGGGAAATTCTTTACCACCCAGAGAGCATGAAAGTCCCAGCTTTCAAGCAAAGGATGAAGAATTAGGGAGCCTTGTTACAGCCTGACAAGGATGGAAGTCTACGCCATCCACTTGGCCCTTATTGGTGGAATGGGGGTGGAGTACATTTGTTTTTGTGATGCTTGGCTGAAGTAGAACGATTATTTTCTAAAAGTTTTCTACTTTGTTTGGCTTCCCCTTTCCTGACCCTTTTGCTAAAGAGCACAAGATTTACTTGGGCTTTAAAAAAAAAATTCAAATTTTATTTTAGATTCAGGGGGTATGTGTGCAGGTTTGTTACATGGGTATATTTCATGATGTTGAAGATTGGAGTACAGATGATCCCATTACCCAGGTAGTGAGCATAACACCCAATAGTTAGTTTTTCAGCCCATGGCTCCTTCCCTCCTTCCCTACTCTAGTAGTCCCCATTGTCTATTGTTGCAATCTTTACATCAGTGCTTAGCTCCCACTTATAACTGAGAACATGCAGTGTTTGATTTTCTGTTCCTGCATTAATTCACTATAGAGAAAGGCCTCCAGCTGCATGCATGTTGCTGCAAAGAACATAATTTTGTTCTTTTAGTGGCTGCATAGTATTCCATGGTGTGTATTGCCACATTTTCTTTATTTGATCCACTGTTGACAGGCACCCAGTAATCAACCTAGGTGCCCATCAATGGTGATTCTTCATCAACAGGTGATTATTTTCTTATTGTGAATAGCACTACAATGAACATATGAGTACATGTGTCCTTTCTGTAGAACTATGTATGAGACCAGTGACTTCTGGATTGCCAGTTTCTCTAGCACCTAGTCTGGGAGATATAAGGCAAAAAATAAAGAAAACCTAGAGCATTTACCTTCATGTCATCCCTTGGGTGTCAACTTCCCTAGCTGGGCTGCCTTCTTCTCCCCACCTTTGAGTTTTCTTGTTTGTTTCATACATGATGTCAAGAGTTTTTCATTACATTTTTTGGGAAGAATAGGAAAAAGTATATTTACTTCATCTTCCTGGAAGCAGAAGTCCTCTACTGAGCAATTTTAAAACATTGTTACATATCAAATGATAACATTTAACCCTTGTCATTCATCAGAATCTGAAGAATTCTTAAATAGTAGTAAAATATCTGTCAAGGGCTGAATTGTGTCCCTTCAAAATTCATATTAAAGTTTTAATCCCTGGTACCTCAAAATGTGACCATATTTGGAGTTGGGGTCTTTAAAGTGGTAATTAAATTAAAATGACATCATTAGGGTTTGTCTTAATCCAATATGACTGGTGTCTTTATAAGAAGAGACAATTAGAACAGAGACACACCCAGAGGGAAGACCCTGTGAAGACACCGGGAGAATGGGAGAAGGTGGTCATCTACAAGCCAAAGGGAGAGGCCCCAGAAGAAGCCAACCCTGCTGACGCCATAATTTTGGACTTCCAGCAATTGTGAGATAATACATTTCTGTTGTTTAAGCCATCCAGTCTGTGATACTTAGTTATGGCAGACCTAGCAAACTGATACAATATCATAGCGTTAAAACACAAGGTACTGATTTTACTTAATAATGAGGAAAAAAAACTACATGATAAAAGTTAGGTATCACATTTTTTTCTTATCCTTCCTTTTGATGTAAACCAAAAATTCCCAATTGTAACATCCAGCATATGCTCCAAAAATGATTTACTTTCCTCCAGGAGATATATTCTGAGAAAGTATTTAAAAGCTGAAAATCTGGAAAGTCTTCTGCTCTTGAATCTGTTCCATAGCATGCTGACTAGAACTCCTAAATTCATGAGAGAAATACCTGTCTGATGCAAAGACAGATGGTGCCAAGAAAGAAAAAAATTCTGGAAAATACATATATGTGAAAAATAGCCACATTGCACCATACAATGAACCAAGTAAAGACAGAAAGTTAGATATAGGGACAGAAGAATGAAGGAAAGAAAGAAAAAAGAAAAGGAAAAAGAGAGTGTGGGAAAGAAATAAAAAGGAAAGGGAGGAGGAAGAAGGGAAAGACATACTCTGAAAAAAGTGAGAGAGAAAAAGAGTATTAAATCATTTTTCTTCACAAAACATTACTAATAAAAGTTCATGGAGTTCTTCCAGAATGGAAGTGTTTGTAAAGGTTGATAAAAATGTTTTGGAGAAAATGGCCAATGTGCAAAAAGAAAAATGCTGTGAATGTTTATAAAATGACACATTTGGTTTGCTCAGTTTACTTGCAGAAGTTCTCATAACAGCAATGCAGAGTAGAAAAAACAGTAAACAGAGAGGTAGAAGGAGATTCCAGATATGTTGACCTTTCAAAAATTGTAATACATGGAACATCAGAGACTTTTCCTCTCAGTATTTGGTTTCAGCAATGTTGAGCCTTCCAAAGATTTGTACATATTGTTATCAATAACTGTTTAATTCTTATTACTGACAGATAACAACACATGGCCGTCCTGTTCTCCAGAGAACTTCCTCAAGCAAGCGGGAACCACCTTGGGTGTTCAAGGTTCTCAAGTGCATCAACTCAGCAGAAAGTGAGAAAGTGAGTGTATCTGGAGAGCATTGCATTAAGAGAAGAGAGATGGAACATGAAACTAAATAAGGGTGAGTTTGCCAATATGGGGACATTCTCCCCTATCACAGGGATTAATATCTTGGTCAGGGCCTTGGGCGAGGGATAGCTCCAGGAAGCTCAGAAAAAGTAGTGGCCCACATTAAACAAAGATGCCAGATCTACCATGGTAAATTAGTGGAGGAAAGGATCAAAAGGCTCAGAGAAGTGGGCATGCTGGAATGGGTTTCTATATAAAACTGGAAAACCCTGTAGGTGACCATGTTCAACTCCAGATACTTCTGAGCTTAAAGGAAATAAATTCAGAATTGAACCTCAGTCAGTACAACATTATCAAGTTCCCTCTTGATTGCGTCTTTCTCCTAGGAATGACACGAGATGAAGATGGGTTGGGGTGATGGAAATAGATGTACCCTCCCAGTGCCCTCTTCTTGTCCTAAGAGGTTTCCACTGAGATATATTGCTTACAAGCCTAGGCTTCAAACTTTCAGATTATTGTCTCTATCATACAGTTTAGCACAATGAATCCACATTTTACTGGAAAAGGCCATTAAAATGTTGCTTTGTTTTCTTATGATATATCTGTTTGATAGCTAATTTTCTTCATATACTTAAACTGAAATGAAATATTGCACAACAGTGAGTGCAGAAGTAGATATGAGAATTCAGCTATCTACTGTCTAGCCAAACATTACAGAGATCTGTACAAATGTAATGCAATACCACTTTTTGCACTTTGGGGGAGGAGGGTTGGGAAAATTAGTTACTTTTTATAAACCTATGTTATCTAGGCTAACATGCATTATATTGATTATTGATTTTTTTTAGACGAAGTCTCGCTATGCTATCGCCAGGCTGAAGTGCAGTGGTGCAATCTGGACTCACTGAGACCTCCGCCTCCTGGGTTTAAGCGATTCTCCTGCTTCAGCCTCCAGAGTAGCTGGGACTACAGGTGCCTGCCACCATGCCCAGCTACTTTTTGTATTTGTAGTAGAGACGGGGTTTCACCATGTTGGCCAGGATGGTCTCTATCTCCTGACCTTGTGATCCTCCCACCTTGGCCTCCCAAAGTGCTGGGATTACAGGCATGAGCCACTGTGCCTGGACTATTGTTGATAATTTAAAATTCATTCAAATAATAAATAAAGGGTTAAAGTAAAAAGTGCCTCATTTTTAACTTATAACACAGTAAATAATATAGGTAGCTACAACCCACATTAATGAATGAGGACTCACTTTGGGGTCCTCAATAATCTTTCAGAGTGTAAAGACCAAAAAGCTTGAGAACCACCTATCGGGAGGATATTTATCAGGGTCCTATTCCTTGCATAGACAAGCTGAAACAAACAAAATCTTGAGCAAGGAAACATAGACTCTGAAAATGAAGGGAATGGCATCCCTTTGAGTCAGTAGCATCCTGACGAGGCAGCTCAATGCCATGAGCCCATGTGTGTGTCCTGTGAGCTTCTCCAGTTCTTGCCCATTCTCAGGCCCAGCTTTCCTGAATAAATTTCATATCTTTCCAATAAATTGATTTTGCTTAAGTTCAATGGGGTTAATTTCTGTTGACTGCAATCAAATCATGCTAATGGACCCAATGTTTAATAATATCCTTTTTAAAGTTGTGTCTGAAATCTTTCATTTATAGTCCAAACTCTATTTTGAGTTATTTCCTCAAACTCAAGTAGGAAAGTTGTTGTGGGGGGGCCACAACAACGAATGGGAAATTTAATTGGAAAATCCGATTCTGCTTTCCCTGGGCTACTTTAAACCACGAATGAACTGTAAGTTCACTAGGTACCACCTCCTTTTCTGATTACATGCTGACTGACAAACCAGTCATTAAAGATCTACTTATCCCTCTATCCCAGAGTCAGGGTGTCTGTTGCATTTTATCTTCAAAGTGTGGTGCGTATGTAAGTGGAATAATCTACACAACAAGTATGAGTATTGCTGGAAATGTCATTAGCCCCATTTTAGAAAGTACAGCAATTAAATCTCTGCCCTTAGGTCCTCAAGGGAATACACGTTAAAAGATCCTGGCTATAAACCTTACATCACTCAACATAATCATGGCTCCTGGAATAAACATGGACATTCAGTAACAACAGAGAAGGAATTTGAAAACAAACTTACTGAATAAATTTTCTATCAGATCTCATTTTAAAATACAATAGACAATTTGTGTTACAAATTTATTTCACTTCCCTGAAAGATAAATTTTGTATTTCTCCTTTCTGACATGGTTATCCAATTTCTTTTTATCTTTTTCTGGGAGAATACATTCCCTGGGAAGCCATATTTACTATTTTTGGTAAATGTAGTTCTCAGGCCCTAGTTTTGATAAAAGATTTATGAAATCTGAGAGTCAAAACACTTAATATCTAGAATAAGCAAGAATACAATCCTCCTACACACACCCTTTGTAAGCATATACCTGAAGGAGTTGCATTCTCATGGTTATGACATATTTAGAACATATATGAAATAGAGAAAATTGACCAGGTTGATGAATCCGATCAAGATCAGACATTTTATAGAGAAATTTGGGATGTTTAGCCTACAGAAATGTGAACTAGGGGGCATGATGGTAGTTTTCTTCAAGTAGTTAAATAAAAGAGATATTAGACCTTACCAATTTATCACCAGTTTGGGAAATGTACTGGCATAGGTCAGTTTTCTGAAGGTAGAGAATTCCCCACTATTAGGACTGTGCGAGCTAGGCATGCCCTAGGCACACAGCCATTTTTTTTTTCATTCTGAGATGCTTTGACTTCATAACTCTTTTTGTTTTTTTACTTAAATAGCTTCCACATCTGAATCTGAAACTCTTACTTTAAGTTAATGGGAGTCTAACTCTAAGTTGTATGGAATCTACATCATACAAAATAATTTGGGGTTAAAAGCTAATAATCTACAAAGATAAAAAAACTCTAAGTATGTGTCTTATTTGTAATGGTATTAAAAAACATAGTAATGCTGTTCTCAGACATTTAAGAGTACTGGGGAAAGTATGCAGAATGAAATAAATTAAGTTTTAAGTTTAAAATAGTGGTACTAGAAATTCAAAAAGCCAACGGAGCGAACGAGTCCTCTTAACTTGAAATGAGGGCCCAAAATAAGCTTTAGGAAAAAGAAAAATATTTTATTTTCATTAACTTTAATTAAGAGCATGTTATAGATTTAATAGAGAAGGGAAAGAGAACAGAAAGAATGGATGAGTGAGAGAGGCAGTTTTTAATTAATCTATCAATGAAAATGGAGTGTCTCTACCATTGTAAGAAGCCCCCCGTGTAAAAAGATGCTGCCTTCACTTTCGGACATTAAAACGTGCCGCGCCAGCGGCTAGGCTACGGCTTCCACGAGCCTGCACATCTTTAAGAGGCAGCTCCCTGGATAAAAGCATTTGATTTTCTTTTTAACAAATGAAAGTTATTTTTAAGACAAATTATGTGCAATTTTTAAAATGTGTCTGTTGCCATATGCTAGAGGCTATATATCTAGGAATATGTATTTGCATATCTATATGATCCCACTTTTTAAAAAAAAAGTGTATAGAGATTTCACACTGATGGTTACCAAAGATTTATTTTTCTGTAGAATTTGGAGAATCCATTCCATACATTTCTTGGAGGGATGTATTCAAAGGTAATTTTAAATATTAAGTGATTTTTTTCAAACTAAATGTGATCAAATTGAGAGTACATTCAAATTAATTATAATAAAAATTCCCTTTAGCAAAAGGATAAAAACATAGATTAAAATGTATCTAGGGAGGCTTGATCATTAGGATTAAAGCCAAGCCAAAATTAAGGCTATCTGGACAATAACATTAAAAAATTTTTTTAAACGCATCTATAAAAATCCAGATAAGTTTTTAAGTATCTTCCTATAAAAATATAAGAAACAGCAGATGAATTAATGGGGGGAAAATGAACTAATATTCAGTTGTTAGCTAAGACTGATTTTTCAAAGAGGTATAGATTATTTTTGAAAGAATATTGTCCATAAATTAATATTTAAGAACTATAGTAGATTGATCAAGCTTTGTTCCACTTTTTGAGCAATGGTGGCATGACTAAGCTTGCTATTGACCAAAGTAGAATGACTCATTTATGAAGGTTTCCATGGAGCCAGCCTAAGTATCAACATGTTTCATTTAACAAATCTCAAGGCAGAAAAACACCAATGATTAAAAAAACACAAATAGTATCTTCAAGTCTATTGTTATTCACAGTTGGAAAAGATCAACACTAAATGGTGTAATTTGGGGCCTGTGAAAGGGGTAGGGAGTGCAGGGGGAGTTTGGAAACTTGGCCGAGATAATTCTCCTTAAATTCTGCCAGGAGAAACATAAATCTCCACTGTTACTCTCTTTTTTGATTTAGCACTTCAAGGATACGGCACTAAACTGTGCAACTTAGGAAAAATATAAAGTAGGCAGACGCTTCTGACATATAATTTGAGAAAAGTAAGCCCTCTCGTCTACCCCAGAAATATCTCTACAGCTAGTCTCAGATTTTGCACCCCATAATTAGATGCACATTCTTTCTTCGTTGTGAAGAGCTTTTGTGTTTGGTTGTCTTCTGCAACTGGAAAATAATCCTGGGGAGAATAAATCTACTAGTTAACATGTTAGAGAGAAGGAGTGACTAAATAAGGGAGTGAGCGGTCTGAAATCACAGAAAAGAGGAAAAGCACTAAGCAAGGTACACCTAAGAAAAACGTCAAACACTTCTCAGTTGTTCCTAGGGCTTTGTAAATTTATGTGCATGATATTGTCAGTAATAATAAGTAACACTATTTTAATACAGTCTATGTGACAATGCGTCAATCCCCTTACTTGGGAAGCAGATTTGAAGGGAATAGTCAAAATGCTCTCAAATACTCCAAAAAACTTATCTTCCTTCATTTCTATAGACTTGAACACAAATTAGTTCACAAGTACCTATGTCTGCTAATTGAGGAAGAACATCGATTTGCCCAAAGTAATTCCAGACACTTTTGATTTTTAAAGAAGTAAATTCAGAATTTAATCTCATTCATTGCAAACTCTCATCTTCCTGTTTGACCTCATCTTTTGTGTTTTTTTTTTTTTTTTTTCTTTTGAGACGTAGTCTCACTCTGTTGCCTGGCTAGAGTGCAGTGGTATAATCTCGACTCACTGCAACCTCCACCTCCTGGGTTCAAGCGATTCTCCTGCCTCAGCCTCCTGAGTAGCTGGGATTACAGGCGCCCGCCACCACACCCAGCTAATTTTTTGTATTTTTAGTAGAGATGGGGTTTCACCATGTTGGCCAGGCTGGTCTTGAACTCCTGGCTTCAAGTGATCCACCCACCTTGGCCTCCCAGAGTGCAGGGATTACAGGTGTGAGCCACTGTGCCCAGCCTAACTTCATCTTTGCTCTGGTAGCAATGTGAGATGAGGCTGGTGAGGTCTCAGAAGGGACAATGCTTTACATAGCTTCTTGATATGGGCAAAGGATGCTCTATCCCAATGCCCCCTCTGGTGCTCAAAGGCTTCCACTACTGAAGTAGAGTTTCTCTATCCTGATCTTCAGGCTCTCAGATTATTGTCTGTATTATAGACTTTAATTGTCCATTTGGAAACTTAAAGATAAGCAATACCTCTTTAATTCCCAGCTGAATTCTCCATCACTTTATTGATTCTGAGGGTGAAAGCCCAGAGCAAGTAGTAGTAGATTATCTCTGTTAATACTGCACAAGGATTCTTCCACTACACATGCATTATTATCTTTCTTAATTTTATCCAAGGTTTAAGGTTAATAAGTGAAAAGTCTGGGATTTTACCCAGGTGGGACTGACTGCATAGCCTGTGCTCTTACTTATTCCTCTGTTATAGTATAATTCAGCGGAAAAACAGGCCTGATGCAGTGTTTCACACTTGTAATCCCCAGCACTTTGGAAGGCCAAGGTGGGAGAATCACTTGAAGCAAGGAGTTCATGACCAGCCTAGGCAACACAGCAAGAGCTTGTCTCTAAAAAAAAAAAAAAGCCAGGCGCAGTGGCTCACGCCTCTAATCCCAGGAGTTTGGGAGACTGAGGTGGGTGGATCATGAGGTCAGGAGATCAAGACCATCCTGGCTAACAAGGTGAAACCCCATCTCTACTAAAAATAGAAAAATTAGCCAGGCATGGTGGCAGGCGCCTGTAATCCCAGCTACTTGGGAGGCTGAGGCAGGAGAATGAGAATAGCGTGAACCTGGGAGCCAGAGTTTGCAGTGAGCTGAGATCGCACCACTGCACTCCAGCCTGGGTGATAGAGTGAGACTCCATCTCAATAATTAAATAAATAAATAAATAAATAAATAAATAAATAATTTACTCAAGCATGATGGTGTACCTGTAGTCCCAGCTACTCATGAGCCTGAGAGGGGAGGATTGCTTGAGCCCAAGAGTTCAAGGTTATAGTGAGCTATGATTGTGCCACTGCACTCCACCTGGGTGACAGAGCAAGACTCTGTCTCTAAAAATAAATAAATAAATAAATAAATAAATAAATAAATAA
This sequence comes from Piliocolobus tephrosceles, assembly GCF_002776525.5. Lineage (NCBI taxonomy): Eukaryota > Metazoa > Chordata > Mammalia > Primates > Cercopithecidae > Piliocolobus > Piliocolobus tephrosceles. The sequence continues at coordinate 87,137,503 of NC_045440.1, forward strand.
ATAAATAAATACAAGAACAACAAAACATCATCCACTATTCACATTTCAAGTTTTTCTCTGGTTAACTTTGGTGATTGATTAATTTTCATGATTTAACAAAGGTCTAGGACACAGAAAAGCAAAGAAAAGAAGGAGAGAGAAAAAAATATATCTCCAAGAATTACTCTTAGGGGGAGACCCTAGGGAAATGCTAAAATGGGGGACATGGAAACCTTCCTGTCACTATTCAGGGATGGTATGCATTTAGGAAGACAATTCTCTATGTGTCTCTTGCATTTCTGTGCTTGTAAGAACAGCCACTGATGGCCCTTGCTCAGGACTCTCTTTCACAAATGTTTGTATAGCAAACATCCTTGGATGATAGAGATAGTACCTCCCTCTAAAGAGAAGGTAGATTTGTTTACTGTCACATATAATTTGGATAATGTCTTCTTCCAGGGCAAAAGTTAGGCAGGTTTGCTTGTAGTGCATTAAGAATGATTTAGATTTTCTAAGCTTAAAGTTCCTCAGTGGAGACACAAACCTATTATATATGCAGCATCTACCTGGGCCATTCCACTCCCCTGACTTGGGGAATAGACATGAACGTGATGCTCATGATGCTTTTTGTCCTGTGAGTAATAAAGTCCTTTGTCTCTGATCCAGGAGTCTCACGTCCTCTGCCAGTATTTATGAAACTGTGGCAGGCTATCTTGTGAGTTTGCAAGTAGATTAAAATCTCAGACCCTTTACAGTTCTTAACACCCATAATATCCTGCTCTTGGCTTAATGTACTTAAGATAACATAATTCTATTTTGCCCTAATAATATCTACCACAGCTTTATAAACTAAAACTAGTGTATCAGTCAGCTTAGACTAAGTTATGGTATGGTAACAAACAAACTCAAAATAGTAGTAAGTTTAAACATTGGAATATTGATAAATATTTAACATTAAGCTTTCCAAGAATAAAAGCCCTGACTTGCTGTATTTGCCAATTTCCATAGTGTACATATTCCCACCTTTCTCAATGTTAAGCTATTAATATGGCATCATCTAATGCAGAGTTGGGAGGAGATGAGCACAATCACATACAAGCCAGCTCCAGCACACCCATGGCTTTATAAGAACAGAGGATTGGCCAGGTGCAGTGGCTCATGCCTATAATCCCAGGACTTTGGGAGGCTGAGGCAGGGGTATCATGAGGTCAGGAGTTCAAGACCAGCCTGACCAATGTGGTGAAACCCCATCTCTACTAAAAATATAAATATTAGTTAGGCGTGGTGGTGCGTGCCTGTAGTCCCAGCTCCTCGGGAGGCTGAGGCAGAAGAATTGCTTGAACCTGGGAGGTAGAGGTTTCAATGAGCCAAGATTGTACCACTGCACTCCAGCCTGGGCGACAGTGAGACTCTGTCTCAAAAAAATAACAATAAAAAAAGAACAGAGGGTTATTTCTTGCCAATGATACATGCTCTTTGTAGTTCAGCTTCAACCCTGAACCAGGTCATCTTTATTCCAGGATATAGGCTGAAAAAGCAGCTCTTCTCTGGGTCATGCCATTTGTGTTGCAGAGAGAAAAGGGTAAGAGCAGAGCGATAGAATGACTCTTAATGATTCTATTCAGAAATAGCACAAATCACTGTTATTCACATTTTATTGGTTAAAGCAGATCACTTGGCCGAGATTGAGGTCAATGGGTTGAGAAGTATACGCTGGTCAAGACAGACCCGGTTAAGAGGGACAGCAAGATTTCGACATTAATACTATTGTGATGGTTAATTTTAGGCATCCACTTGATTGGATTGAGGAATGCCTAGATGGCTGATAAAGTATTGTTTCTGAGTGTGTACGTAAGGGTGTTGCCAGAGGAGACTGACATTTGACTTGGTGGAGTGGGAGAGGAAGACCCACACTCAGTGTGGGTGAATACCATCTCATCAGCTGCCAGTGGTGCTAAAACAAAGCAAGTGGAAGCAAGTGGAATAAATTTGCTTGCCGAGCTTTCTGGCTCACTTTTCTTCTTCCTTTGATAGAGACTTGATTCTGCTCCTCCTCCCATTAGACTCGGACTCCAGGTTCTTCAACCTTTGGACTCTGAGGCTTGCACCAGTGGCTTCGCAGGGGCTCTTAGGCCTTTGGCTGCAGAATGCAGACTGCACTGTTGGCCTCTCTGGTTTTGAATTTTTGGAATGAGAGACTGCTGGCTTCTCTCTTTCCCCAGTTTCAGATGGCCTATCATGGGACTTCACCTTGTAATAGTGTGAGCCAATTCTCCATAACAAACTCCCTTTTATATATACATATATCCCATTAGTTCTATCCCTCTGGAGAACTCTAACACAATTATCTATAACAATGTGCAACACATCTTATTTCTCCTTGAACCCATGCTATCCAACACAATGCTTTGTGCAGTTACTCCTCAGTTAATGAAAGACTAAATAACGAGTTAAAGAGTATTTTTATCTTTTTTAATTTTTTTGTTTTGTTAGTTAGAGTCTTTAATAATAATGTTAGAAAGGTAGGCTAAGCTGTTTGCTGTAAGATCAGCAAACATCATAATTTGAACTTTGTTATCTTTTCCCAGTATCTTCCCAGAGGTTTGCACAGCCCTTTCAGTGGAATGCTGCATATCTAGAGGTTAAGACTGTTAACATGTTAGTATTGTCAATTCGACAAAAATTTTTTGAACCCATATTCTGAGTCAGTCATTGTTTTAGACTTGGGGATTAACAACAATAAAAAAAAAAAAAACTTATTGCTCTTATTGAACTTAAAATCTATCAGAAGATGTATCATATGTAAATAAGCAAATTACAGATAATACATCATTCTATAAGTTTTATGAATAAACAACAAGCATTTGACAAATATTTATAAACATTTATGAACTCACAAACAAGAGCATTAAGGGAGACTCCTGTATATTATTGTTTGTATTAGCAATTAAATCTTCATGTAGCAGGCCAGGTGTGGTGGCTCACACCTGTAATCCCAGCACTTTGGAAGACTGAGGTGGATGGATTGCTTGCACTCATGAGTTTGAGAACATTGTGGGCAACATGGTGAAACTCTGTCTCTAGAAAAAATACAAAAATTAGCTGGGCGTGGTGGTGCACACCTGTAGTCCCAGCTATTTGGGAGGCTGAGATAAGAGTGACAGAGGCAGGAGGCAGACAGGGCAGGTCCCTGGAAAAACCCCACCTTGAAGAAAAAAGCCTGAAACCTGCAGCCCAAAGTGAGAACTTCAACTCCTGTTTGCCCACTCTCCTCCAATTGGGTCTTTCTGAATAGTGTCCTTTTACCAACTGGATGTTGCCTTTTCCAAAACTACCTATAGCCCACCATATACCCCACACCATGCTATGCCTATAAAGACCCTAGACTCAGTCAGTAGAGTGGAATGATGGCTCGATGTAGAGGAGAGGCAAGTTAACTTCAGAGAGGTGGTTGGACTTTGCAGGAAGAGCCAGCTGGACTTTGGGGAGAAGCCTAACTGCCCTTCCTCTCCCCTTTCCAACTCCCCTGTCCACTGAGAGCTGCTTTCATCACTCAATACAATTCTCCACATTCACCATCCTTCAATTGGCTTGTGTGACCTCATTTTTCTTGGGCACCAGACAAGAGCTCAGGACCCATTGAGTGCAGGTACTCAAAAAGGCTGTCACATTGGCCCTTGACTTCAGCGGCAGGGGGCAGCTGCCCCATGTGACAAGAAAAGGGACCAACTGAGCTGATAACACACCACTGTCCATGGATAGTGGAACTAAGAGAGCATTGTAAACTGTCTTCTAGGCTTCAGGGTCTCAGACACCCCCACCTGGGCACCACCATGGACCTCACACAGAGCTTGCTCCTGCCAGTGTCTGGGACAACCCACACTCATTCACTCACGTGTTCCTTCCCACAAGGGGTTGCGCATGGCAGGCTGAGTAAATGGGGCACCCCTGTCTCAAGTGCGATAAAGGGTCACAAAAAATCCTGCATCGAGAGGATGACTTGAGCCCAGGAGGCAAAGGTTACAGTGAGCCAAGATCTTGCCACTGTACTCCAACCTGGGTGACAGAGTCAGACTCTATCTAAAAAAAAAAAAAAATATATATATATATATATATATAAAATCTTCATGTAGCAAAGAGTATGAAGTTACACAGATTTCTTAATGCATATAAACTGTGACTTTGATAGGAATAATTTCCTGCTTGTTTTTATTGTTTTTGAAGTAATTAAATCCTCATTAAATACAGAATTTGCAATGTGATTCTACAAATAATATGTGGATTATGCCTAACTCTCTTTATTTCTAGTTTTAAAAGTTTAAGCAGTTGCTTTTTTAAAGATCTTTGTTTCATTTTTCTTTTCAAATTTTTTCTTTTTGAGGCTCTATTTCACATTTTTACCATCTTCTCAACTTGCTCTCATTTCCAATGATCTGAAGAATAAAAAAAAATAATGTGTTCAATATGTTCATAATTTGAATATATATTTTATCAGAAAAATACAATAAATACAAAAATTAAAATTATTTTCACTCAAGTTTTCAAAAATGTTCTATTTCTTCTAAAACATCTAGAATTACATGCCTAATTGCCAATGTAAATAATTGATATTATGCTTCACATTTCATTTTTAGATCTATTTATACTCAAATGTAAGAGTAAATATAAATTGTTTACCATTGTAGAATCTTTCTCAGGCCCAGCTACAACTATTATAGATTTCAGCTAGTTCCTGTGTCCCTCCAGAACTATGAACAGGAACAGAAAAAAGGCAAGCAAATAGATGCAGAGCACCACTGGAAATCATACTTCATTATGCAAGAATTTATTGTATTCATGCTATCTGAGAGGGAGTATTTGAGAAGTTAATTACTTTGTCTTTTCTCTTACTTAAGTGCTTCCACTGCTCCAATTCTGCTGTCCTTTGGAGTCATGTCAATCTCTGGTGTTGGCAGCAATGCAATCCACAAATATTCATAGCATTTATATATAATTGCTTTTTATTTTGAAGACATAAATGAAACATGTGACAAGACATTTCCCTGGGGACTAACAATGTTAGTTACAAGAGCATATGTTTAGAGTGTGGATGTGTTGTGCCAGCAGGGAGAAATGGCTTCTGAGTGACAAAGGTACCTGTGTGTCCTTTAATATATCTTTTTTTTATGTTTTTGTAATACATGGGAACCTGTAAAGAATGGATCGACTTAATAACGCCTTGTAGACTATGGTAAAGAGTTTAGATTTTATTTTAGATGAAAAATCTTTGGAAAATTCTGATCTTGGATTCATTTTAAAATTATTTTCTGAATGCAACATGCAAAATGAATTGTAGGAAAGCAAAAAATAGAAACAGGGAGACCAGTTGGAAGGCTATTGCAATGGTCAGGTGGAAGATGAGGATGGTTCATCAGAAGTGGCCTAATTCTGGATATATTTTGAAGGTAAAGTTCAAAGGATTTGCTGAATTGGACATGGGGTATAAAAGAGACAAGTCATGGAAGAATCCAATTTTGACTCTCACTTTCCTTTTCTTTTTTTTTTTTTTTTTTTTGAGACGGAGTCTCACTCTGTCGCCCGGGCTGGAGTGCAGTGGCAGGACCTCAGCTCACTGCAAGCTCCGCCTCCCAGGTTCATGCCATTCTCCTGCCTCAGCCTCCCAAGTAGCTGGGACTACAGGCGCTCGCCACCTCGCCCGGCTAGTTTTTTGTATTTTTTAGTAGAGATGGGGTTTCACCGTGTTAGCCAGGATGGTCTCAATCTCCTGACCTCGTGATCCGCCCGTCTCAGCCTCCCAAAGTGCTCACTTTCCTTTTCTAAGATTAATTTTCTTCATTTTAAAATAGGGTCATCTTCAAAATTGGGTTTTTATGTTGATTAAATATGATAATATATGTAAAGTTATTCTCATGATGCCTGGCATATACTGATCATGTAATGAATATTCACTATTTTAAAAAGTTTATTTTAGCTTCAGGGGTACATGTGCAGGTTTGTTATATAGGTAAACTTGTGTCACAGGGGTTTGTTGTATAGTCATATAGATTATTTCCTCACCCAGTCACTAAGCCTAGTACCCAGTAGTTTTTTCTGATCCTTTCCCTCCACCTATCCACCACACTCAAGTATGCCCCTGTGTCTGTTGTTCTCCTCTATGTGTCCATGTATTCTCATCATTTAGCTCCCACTTATAAGTGAAAACATACAGTATTTGGTTTTCTGTTCCTTTGTTAGTTTGCTAAGGACAATGGCCTCCAGCTCCATCCAGTACTATGCATGGCTGCATAGTATTCTGTGGTATATAGGTACCACATTTTTTTTTTTTTATTCAGTCTGCCATTGATGGGCATTTAGGTTGATTCCATGCCTTTACTATTGCGAATAGTGCTGCAGTGAACATACATGTGCATGTGTCTTTATGGTAGAATGATTTATATTCCTTTGGGCATATACCCAGCAACGGGATTGCTGGGTTGAATGGTAGTTCTGATTTTAGCTCTTTCATGAATCATCACATTGCTTTCCACCACAGCTAAACTAATTTACACCTCCATCAAAAGTGTATAAGCATTCTCTTTTCTCTGCAACTTTGCCAGCATCTGTTATTTTTTGACTTTCTAATAATAGATATTCTGACTGGTGTGAGATGGTATCTCATTGTGGTTTTGATTTTCATTTCTCTAATGATCAGTGATATTAAGGGTCTTTTAATATGCTTGTTGGCTGCATGTATGTCTTCTTTTGAAAAGTGTCTGTTCATGTCCTTTACCCACTTTTTAATGGGGTTGTTTGTTTTTCTCCTGTACATTTGTTTAAGTTCCCCATAGATGATGATATGAAACCTTTGTCAGATGCATAGTTTGCAAGTATTTTCGCCTGTTCTGTAGGTTATCTGTTTATTTTGTTGATAGTTTCTTTTGCTATGCAGAAGCTCTTAAGTTTAATTAGATCCAATTAGTTAATTTTTGCTTTTGTTGCAATTGCTTTTGGCATCTTCATCATGAAATCTTTGCCAGTTCCTATGTCCCAAATGGTATTGCCTAGGTTGTCTTCCAGGGTGTTTATAGTTTGGGGTTTTACATTTAAGTCTTTAATCCATCTTGAGTTGATTTGTTATATGGTGTAAGGAAGGAGCCCAGTTTCAATCTTCTGCATATGGCTGGACAGTTATCCCAGCTCCATTTATTGAATAGAAAGTCCTTTCCCCATTGCTTGCTTTTCTCAGCTTTGTTGAAGATCAGATGGTCATAGGTGTGAAGTCTTATTTCCAGGCTTTCTATTCTATTCCATTAGTCAATAGTATGCTGTTTTGTTCACCATAGCCCTGTAGTATAGTTTGAAGTTGGGTAAGGTGATGCCTCCAGCTTTGTTCTTTTAAATGCAAAAGAACCACAATCATACCAAACACACTGTCAGACCATAGTGCAATAAAAATTGAAAATCAAGACTAAAAAAAATCACTCAAAACTATGTAATTACATGGAAAGTAAACAACCTACTCTTGAATGACTTTTGGGTAAATAATGAAATTAAGGCAGAAATTAAGTTCTTTGAAACTAATGAGAACAAAGATACAGCATACCAGAATCTTTGGAACACAGCTAAGGCAGTGTTAAGGAAGGAATTCATAGCACCAAATGCCCACATCAAAAAGTTAGAATGATCTCATATTAACAACCTAACATCACAACTAAAAGAACTAGAGTTCTCCAAACCTAGCAGAAGACAGGAAATAACCAATATCAGAGCTGAACTGAAGGAGATCAAGACATGAAAACCATTCAAAAGATCAATGAATCTAGAAGTTGGTTTTTTGAAAAATTTAATAAGATATATAGACCACTAGCTAGACTAATAAAGAAGAAAAGAGAGAAGATGCAAATAAACACAATTAGAAATGACAAAGGGGATGTACTGACCCCACCAAATACAAATAACCATCAAAGACTACTGCGAACACCTGTATGCACACAAGCTAGAAAACCTAGAAGAGATGGATAAATTCCTGGACGCATATACCCTCTCAAGACTGAACCAGCAAGAAATGGACTCCCTGAACAGATCAAAAACAAGCTCTGAAATTGAATTCATAGTGAATAGCCTGCCAACCAAAAAAAGCCCAGGACCAAACGGATTCACAGCTGATTTATATTAAATTCAAGAAGAAGAGCTGGTACCATTCCTACTGAAACTATTCCAAAAAATTGAGGAGGAGGGATTCCTTCCCAACCATTTTTTTTTTTTTTTGGACAAGGTATTTCTCTGTTGCCCAAGCTGGAGGGCAATGGTGCAATCACAGCTCACTGCAACCTCAACTTCCTGGGCTGAAGCAATCCTCCTGCCTCAGTCTCTTGAGTAGCTGGGACCACAGGGCCACATGCTGCCGAGACCAGCTCGGTCATGGAGACCCTAACCCAGCAGCACTAGAGAAATAAAAGACACACCCACAGCCTGTGGAGTAGGAAATCGGGGGTCTCACAGCCTTCAGAGCTGAGAGCCTTGAACAGAGATTTATCCACGTATTTATTGACAGCAAGCCAGTGATAAACATTGTTTCTATAGATAATATATTAACTAAAAGTATTCCCTACAGGAAACAAAGGAATGGGCTGAAATAAAGGGATAGGTCTGGCTAGTTATTTGCAGCAGGAACATGTCCTTAAGGCAGAGATCGCTAATGCTGTTGTTTGTGGCTTAGGGATGCCTTTAAGCAGTTTTCCATCCTGGGTGGGTCAGGTGTTCTTGCCCTCATTCTGGTAAACACACAACCTTCAGCGTGGGTGTCATGGCCATCAAGAACATGTCACAGTGCTGCAGAGATTTTGTTTATGGCTAGTTTATGGCCAGATTTGGGGGCCTGTTCCCAACAACGTGCCACTACGCCCAGCTAATTTTTTTATTTTTGTTGAGACAAAGGTCTTGTTGTGTTGCCCAGGCTGGTCTCGAACCCCTGTTCTCAAGCAGTTCTCTAGCCTTGGATTACAGGCATCAGCCACCACACTTGGCTAAATTACTGGCTTGTTTTTTTTTTTAAGCCAGTCTAATTAAGTAGTGGTGGGGTTGTGATCAACGTTCTAAATTACTTTTAAGGCACCACCTGATAAAACCATGTTTCTGAAATATCCTCTTTCATTCGTCTAAATTTGTGCACATTTATATTGCTATAATCAGAATCCACTGTGCCTATGATTTCCCCATCAACAACTTCCTGTCTATCTATCAGATCTTTAAAGACTAAAACACTTTCCAGTCTCAAAGGAAAAAAAAATCAAATATTGAAAACGAGAGAAGATGAATTGATGTTTGACAAACAGGAGATACCCTTCACAAGCAGTTGCCTGTTCCACTTATTAAATCTAAATTTGCTGAATCTGAAACTGACTGTTGAGAACTACAGAACACTGTTTCATTAGCAATTCATTAATTTTTTTTAAATATCACCTTTATGCATGAATAGACGCATAAAAATAAAAATGAATCATCTTGTCAAGAGACTAGTAATGACTTTTGCCTATGCTTCAGGAAACATCTCCTCTCTCTAATGAGAAAATATTTTCACACTGAACTAAAGAAACCTCATATTGGGCAGGGCTTATATATGATTCACACCAATACACTGGAAAATTGGACCTAGACCATGTTATCATGACATGTTTTATAATTAGTTGAGTCATAAATAATTCTTCATATTGGAGTTCTGAATATCTTCTTCGAATACATAGAACTAACGTTGTCTTTTCAAAGAGATGGGAAATTATAAAGCCCACTAAAACTTAAAACTGGTTTGTTAGTTTTAGTAGTCCTTTTATGAATTATGCAATTCAAAGAGGATTTGCAAGGTGAAGATAGTTTATCAAAGTAATTAAACTGATGTGGTCATCAAAATGGTTGCCACAATAGTCATTAGTGATATAGTTCTAACTGGAGAAGGAAAAACTTTAAACTTTGAGAATCACAAAAGCAGCTGGCCCATTTGGCTAGTAGTCCAATTCAACCATGTAAGGAAAATACATTGGTAAAAAAAAAAGTACTAAATTCTCAGGTAGACACACCAAAAAGAATGACACATGTTATCCAAAGAATAACTCTTAACAGCCCATAAGACAGACACAGCATCTGTAGAGAGGGAAAAAACAAAGATAAATTCAAAATGTCACAGCCATTTTAGAAGACAATTTGGTGATTTCTTATAAAACAAAACATATTCTTATTACAATTTATCAAACACATTTCTCTACCTCTAAGGAGTTGAAAACATATGTGCACACAAAAACATGTGCAGGGGTGTTTTTAGTGACTTTATTCATAATTACCAAAATAAACAACCAAGACATCCTTTAGTAGGAGAGTAAACTGTGGTATAGTCAGACAATGGAATATTATTCAGCACTGAAAACAAATGAGTTATCAAGTCATGAAGAGACATGGAGGACACTTAAATGCATATTACTGAGTCAAAGAAGCCAATTTGGAAAGGTTACATACTATATGATTCCAACTATATGACATTTTGGAAAAGGTGAAACTATGAAGGTAGTTAAAAGACCAGTGGTTTCTAGAGGTTAGGTGGGCAGAGAGGGATGAATGGTGGAGCACAGAAGATTTTTAGAGCAGTGAAAATACTCTGATTCTTAACGATGGGTACATGTCATTAAACATTTGTCCAAATCCACAGAATGTACAATATCAAGAGTGAATGTCAATGTTAACTGTGATTTTTGGGCGATAGTGATGTGTCAGTAGGTTCATCAATTATAACAAACGTACCACTCTAGTAGGGAATGTTGATAATGGGAGAGAATATGCATGTGTAGTGGGGCAGGAGGTATTAGGTTATCTTTGCACCTTCTTTGCAATTTTGCTGTGAACCTAAAACTTCTCTTAAAAAAATAAAGTATTTTTAAAAGATACATTTGAAAAGAATCACGAGTGATGTATACTTTAATCTATTTTTAAATGATAGCAAAGAGTTCTGTAATAATGAAGAATATTGAATTCCATGTTCCATTGCATTTGGTCACACTAAATTTACCTTATTTATACGTATATAATATATTATGTCTAACTCTATCAAATCACTTATACTGTTTTATAAATGTTGATTTTTATTTGTTTCTTCCACCAGATTGTGAATCACTCATTAAAATAAAGAACATTAAGAGTGGTTCTAGTAGAGATGTAAACAGTTTAGTTCTGAACATATGTCTCCAGAATCCAAGTAGAGTTGTTAAAAAAGGATTGGGATACTGAAATCTAAATATTAGAATTGGGATGCATGAGTCTTGATATTAGAGGAGAAATATGGGTTGAGGAAATGAATCATGGTAGGTGGAAGTAATTGGGACTACCTAGAGGAGAGAATGTAGGAGGCTAAGAGATAGTGGCTCTGGGTTGGATTCTAGAGATTTCTGGCATTTAGAGGTAAGATGCAAACAGCAAACAGAGAACAGGAGTGGCCAGTGATGTAGAAGGAGAATCAAGAGCGTGTGGTGTGTTTCTAGAGTACTGGGAAGAGAAAAATATTCCAAAAAGGAATGCGCAGTAGAGAGGGTCAAATATTGCTGGGAGGTCAAGTAAGATTAAAACAGAAGAACATGTCCACTGGATTTGAAAAAACTGTTCACCTTTGTGACCCTGACAAGAGCAGTTTCAGCAGACAGATGTGTTTAAAGGTAGAATGGGCCAAGCACAGTGGCTCACGCCTGTAATCCCAGCAGTTTGGGAGACCAAGGGATCACCTGAGGTCAGGAGTTCGAGACCAGCCTGGCCAACATGGTGAAACCCCATCTCTACTAAAAATACAAAAAATTAGCCAGGTGTGGTGGCACATGCCTGTAGATCCAGCTACTTGGGACGCTGAGGCAGGGGAATTGTTTGAACCCGGGAGGCAGAGGTTGCAGTGAGTAGAGATTGTGCCATTGCACTCCAGCCTGGGTGACAGCAAGAGTCTGTCTCAGGAAAGAAAAGGAAGAAAGAAACAAAGGAGGGAAGGAGGGAGGGAGGGAGGGAAGGATGGAAGGAAGGAAAGAAGGAAGGAAGGAAGGAAGGAAGGAAGGAAGGAAGGAAGGAAGGAAGGAAGGAAGGAAGGAA